>NW_021850397.1:1725961-1750862 GCF_003651465.1 Formica exsecta
TTCCTCTGTCTCATACATTTTTCAAATACTGAAATTAAAAAAATGTTTAATCAAACGTTTCAGATTTTAACAATCTTAAAAATATCTTTTTTAAAAAATTGATTAATTCAGAATACATTTTGTAATACACGTATATAACAGTTTTCTATTGCGTAATTATATCCATTTGTTTCTAATAGAACGATTCACGCTCCATTGATTGAGTGCACGAATTGGATACGCATTCTGTTAGAATCAGTTATCCAGGTTACGGTTGGGAAACCTCGATGACTTGCGACAGTTACTAAGTCACACTTGTTTAACGGTCAACTGCACCGAAGCCCAAACAATCCGCGTCGATGATTCTTCGGGCGCTGTTTGACTCTCCCTGTGAACGATCGCATCGAGATCCGCGCATCATCCCGCTCGTTATCATCATCTCGTCATCGTTAATTATAGACGCGCGATCAGATCGCGCTCCGCGTAATGATGAGATCGAAAGTTGAATTGAAGTTGAATGACAGTGTTATCCCCGTGAAGTGCGGAAACCGGAAGAATCGTAGTAAGGGCATCGCGATCACCAAGCGCAATCCCCCCTCCTTCTCCCTCGTCCCGCGATTCGATGGAGACGATTCGACTCCTGATAATTGGATTCTATTCCCAGCCAAAAAACCTGGACGATCTGTAGCAGACGACGAATGCAATCCCGTCCGGTTTCCCGGACTCTTGCTCTTTTTTTTTTCGCGTACACGTGTCTCCCGTTCGCTCTCCTCCCGCTTCCCTACCTTGTCGCCCCCTTTCTGTTGGCTCTGTATTATTTCCCTCCCTCTCTGTCGCTCAGTCTCTTTCGCGTTTTTCTGCGTACCCCTTGGTTCTTTTCCCATAGCGCGTCGGGTAGAATTTCCTCGATTCGTCTTATTGTGCGTCGCGACGAAAGAGAGAGATATGTCTGCGGTACGAAGAACAAGGAGGAACAGAGGGTGGAGGGGAAAGTGAAGAAGAAGGAAAACGGGAGAGGAGACGGACGGACAAACGGACGAGTCTCGTCGTAGGAACATAAAACTTAACAAACGATCAATTTTCTGTTCTTTGTTTCTTACCGGGGTGGAACTATACGGCATTTCGCCACACTCTTTTCTCTCCGGTCCACCTCCCCCGTCGCTCGTTGGCCTCCCCCTCCCCCTCCTCCTCCTCCTCTTTATTACTCCCTTCCTCTGCCGCTCCCGCGCGCGCTTCCACCCTCTTTCTTCCCTTCGGTCGGTTCCCTCTTTCTCATTCCCCGTTCCCTCCTCCTGCCGTCTCCTCCTGCTCTGTTTCTCGTTTCCTCGCGTCTCCCTCTTTTTCTCTCAACGGCGGGGTCTGTGCGTCGAAACGAGCCGCGCAGAGGAGAGGCACTCTATCAAAGTAGAGTACGTTCGGCTTGGTTTATTTTTTACTTTGGGAGGGGTCCAAATTGTAAAATCAATACTTCCTCCTAAATTTAGAATGCCGCCGCCGCCGGCAGAACGCGCACGGGCTTTTTCGTTTCTTTTCCCCGCGCCCGCATCGCGGGCGACTCGCTTAACTCGTGTCTCGTCCCCTTTTCCCGGCGCTGGCAAAAGCCGGCCGGCCGGCCGGCTCTTGCCGCGCTTCCGGCGATACCACCGGGTAGGGTCGCGATAAAGGAAGTCGTCGCGACCAAACAAAGCATCGATATTTAGAGCCAGTGATGTGTAATTAGGCGCAGAAGAATTTTTTTTCGCTGGACATTTCTTTGGACATCCTAGTCTATATTTAGATTCTACGCCTTATCCGTATCCGTAGCTAGGTAATGAAAATAAAATATCTTGCACATCTCCGCCTGGAATTGGTGGAAAGAAATAAGGGAAAAAGGAGAGAATGAGAATCGCGCCTTTATACTTCGTACCTTTGAATATGCGAAAACTGCGAAAATATGCAGATTACAACGGAGCTACTTTGAAATTTACAAATTGCATTATTCTCGACATGACGAATGTCTGGGTGAGAAGAGAGAGCATAATACTTTTTCATCTCTCTTTGTAAAATAAAATATATGCGGGGGAAAAAAATACAAATTAACTCGACGTGTTATGAATTACTTGAGATAAGATATATCGACGCTGAAATATCATGTAGACACCTTGCGAGTTACCAGACGACGACACGGCGACGACGGCGAAACGAAAACGAAAGGGATTCGAGGCGACAGAAGTTCAGCGCGTCGAAGGGAAAGGAGAACGGGCGCGAGGGGACGAGCTTTGTGGACAGCTGTTTCCACGTCTAGCACCACCTGCGCTCAGTTTGCCTGCGCGCGCGGGACACATACATACCATGAAGAGAAAGAGATAGCGCGCGCTCGAAGGCAAAGCTCGACCCTCGATGACGCGACTTTTTCGAGGTCTTTGCTCTCTATCTTTCAGTGACGTTATGAACTAGTTGGGCCGATAACCTTGTTTAACTTTCGACAGCGATTACTTCACTCTTTCGAAGTAAACACACTGTTGTTGAAGAAAGAGAATTTTGTCAAAAATAATCTGTGACTTAGAATTCACAGAAACCTATCTATTGATAGCTTCAGTTAACTAATAAGTTCTCTATTTACTATTTTCTAAATAAATCAACTTTGGAAAATATGATCATTTAGGAAAAGAAAACAAAAAAATTCAGCTACAAAATCTCTATACCAGCTGATAATACTATCACTGCTTATTATTAATACCGTTTAATTCTTTCTTTATTAGTTTTATATTTTAAATATTTATGATTTTAAGTTATTGCTAATCTTGTTCAATAGTTTCTTGCTACTCATTCAACTTGAGCTATAACAAGCGAAAACAAAAGATGACCGATTTTTACTCATCACAACTATACAATAAGGGAATAGTCCCATATAGTAATCTTGTCTTGGCTCGAGGAAAAATAGATTCGTGTTGTAGAAGAACGATCTATAAGGTGAGACAATAACCATAGCTACCGATCGTAGATACTTCCCTTATCTCGAGCGACACGAGAAAAAAATAAATTTGCTATAAAACTTTTGTAATATCGAACTTTCGATCCGGAACTTTTGAAAGGAGAAGATTCGTTCATCGCGATTCCTTTCGATACGTTGTAGAGAACCCACGGCAAAAACCTTCCATGTATCTCTCGAAATAGGAGAAATATACTTTATATGGCGATGGTTATCGCGCTGCGCTGCCTGTATTCCCATCGGACCGAGCTCTCGGAAAATTTCTATCCCGCGCGATCACCCATCAAGGAAGAAAAAGAAAAAGATAGAGAGAGAGAGAGAGAGAGAGAGAGCAAATGAAACTTTTGAGATGCCTCTTAAGTGATGCTCTGAATGTGGAAAGAAGGAAACGCGAACGCGCACGCGTGGTTGGAACAAGAAAATCTTATATTCGTTCGCGATGACTCTCTCGCGTGTCTTCTCTTGATTCATTCGCGCTTATATCGCGCACTGCAAGTACCCATCTGCACTGATGTGCGCGAAGCACGATAGAAACGAGATACATTCAGCGAGAATAATTAATTTTGCTTCTCTCGACCCAGGGATTTAGAATCTCCCCTCGGTACGGAAGAATAAATGAATCCCTTGGCATTGAGCCGTTTGCGATTGAGAAACTCGTTCCCCGTTCATTTATCAGATATTTGACAGACAGTGCAATATCTTGTAAAGATAATTTACAATAACATGTTTTTTTATATGATAAGAGAACTATGATAAAGAGAAAATTCCATTGTACTAAAAAAAATCTGTATAAACAGTTATTTGATTCGTGTTAGTTCTTCTAAACAGTACGATTCTGAGATAATCGTCCCGTCAAAGCGATGCGTATTTTTTTTATCATACTATTATCAATTGTACTATATTGCGAAATAAGTTGCAGTGTCATCGAGAAAGAATATCATCCGATCACGCATCGAATCTCGAGAACTTAAAAATACCAGTTATCATTTGGACTATGCAACACATCGCTTTTTCCGATGACTGTGTCTTGTTAATCGCTCTGTTCCCCCACCCACGGCTATAAACGTGATAACGTTTTCCGGGATTCTTTTTTTAGCGCGAACGGTCAAAACTCGGAGCGATTGAATTACACAATGTCAGAAAGAGAGAAAGAAATGGATTTTTTGTAAAATTCTAACATATTTATTTTTAAACGTGTGTCATAATTTAACGAATTAGAATCTGTAATTGGATAATTATCGGTCGCACAATCGGCAACAAATGTTTCAAAATCATGTTTAAATTTTCTGTGTAATTGTGACTAGTTTTAATTTCTGCCTTTGCAATATTTAAGCTTGAGTTTGTTTTCTATTAAAAATAACCATTTAACTAAACATATTTTTTCCAGTTCTCTTTCCATTAAATGTAGCTATAAATGGAATACATTATCCCTGCGTATAACGAGGATTTTCTTTTTATAAGAATATAGAGAAAAGAGAAGTGGGATAAAAGATTCTATCATCACTTAAATAAACTTGAAATAAACGATTATTCCTCAGTTCAAAACGTTGCAAAAATTGAAGAACTTTATAATTATTCTTCGCATAAATATGCATTCGTTTAGTTTTCAAATAATGCGAATGTATGATATGTAATTTCCGCAAGGTAAACTTTTATTTGCTCGCCGCTAACCGCGTGTTTATTACAATTTAATTGCCCTCCTTTTGATACTCAATTGAAGCGCGAAATAAACGTCCGCGGGGGAAGAACTAATTTATTATGATAGCATTGTGGGAACACATTTTTCAATCCCGATCATACCATTGTGACAGACATGGAAATTAATTGCAGTGCATAAATATTACATCGCGATGTCAAAGAATATGTTTGAAAAATCCTAAACTGAATTAATTATTATTCGCGAAAAATCAACAACTTATATTTTACAAAAATACGCGGAGGAGTTCGCATACATGTTCGCATACACACGCGTGAAGTTACATTAAATCTAAATTAACACTATTTCATGCTCGCAAAGAACGGAAACGCATTTATCCATCGCTATCACAGAGAATTATATACTTTAGATACCACAAAATTATGCATTCGATAATATAAATGTGAAGTAAAATATAAATGTGAAATATTTTCTGTTATATCTCTCTCGTCGCATGTGATTTAAACATATTTTTCTACTTAAATCATAAAATTAATATAATGTTATATTTATGCATAATTATATCATGTTATATCAAAAAAAAAATCTTGTAAGCTACGCAATAATATGTAATACGGAAAAATTATCTTTCAAATATGATATGTCTCTCAAGCAAATAAACGTATAAAATGTTTAAAGTAAACTGCTCACAAAGCATAAGCTTTTTTTTCACTCGTTCGTTAGCGGGTCGATTGACGTCACGAATCAGATACATATGTATATGTATACCTAAAACGATGATCACATACCACCGACGTAGGGCGGAGTTCGAGCTCGATGACAAGCGGTATTTCGAACATCTGGTGAAGGACGAGGGGGGGGGGGGGGGAGAAAAGTTTAGGCCAGTTTTTAACCGCGATGAGTGTTAATGCTGGTTGGATACATTATCGATCAAGCCACGCGGCGTGAAAAGAGAGCGAGAAAAAACGACAGTGGGATTCCACGCGTTCTCGACCGTAACGATATCCACGTCTCTCGTTCTCAAGATGCACAACGGGTATTACCCTGGTGCGTTGCGGGTAATTATGTGCCGCCGGTACAGAGGTGCTGCCAGGTGCTAAGGTCGTTAAACCCGGACATCCTGCGTTCTAAAAACGCGACAGGCCTCTCTCTCTAATTGTACAAGTAATAATACGATTTGACGGCATTCTTTCTCGCAATGTTGTCTCGAATCTCGAATTGCTCGCTTGAGAATCGACCTACGAAATATCGAGTATCTCGTATATATCGCTTACTATTGCATCAAATCGAGGGAACAAAGTTCTTTGTAAGAGAGGAGTTAACAACAACTGTTTAATGTACTTTTGAGAATTTTTACTTTTTATAATAATTAAGTGTCAATTTCCAGGTGCTAAGGTCGTTAAACCCGGACATCCTGCGTTCTAAAAACGCGACAGGCCTCTCTCTCTCTAATTGTACAAGTAATAATACGATTTGACGGCGTTCTTTCTCGCAATGTTGTCTCGAATCTCGAATTGCTCGCTTGAGAATCGACCTACGAAATATCGAGTATCTCGTATATATCGCTTACTATTGCATCAAATCGAGGGAACAAAGTTCTTTGTAAGAGAGGAGTTAACAACAACTGTTTAATGTACTTTTGAGAATTTTTACTTTTTATAATAATTAAGTGTCAATTTAAAACTCTATCCAAGTAAAATTCATTCAAAGTTAATACAAAAATAACATTTTTCTACATATTTCTTTGGAGATTTTACAAATTCCTTCATTTTCAGACGTTATGAGGATCTAGAATATCTTTGGAAAAAAGAAACATTCCCGAGAAAACGACGAGATCTCACCTGCCAGCGTTACCTATTCGAATTTTCGTCCGAAACCAAACGAAGCAGCTTTCGCCGAGAAGCTCTCGCACGTGCGCTAATAGGATTTTACGAGCGACGCGTGGCGAAGGAGAGATCGTTTCGCGAAATTAACACTCGCCGGAGCGGGTGAACTCGTAAAAAAGTATAATCGATATTTTCGTACGGGCGTGAATACTTTTTCCCGACCACCCTCTCCGTCCCACCCATTTCCCACACGCACCCACACATATTTCTCTCTCACTCATTCGCTGACTCACTCCCTCACCCATTCATTCTCTCCCCCTCCCCCCTTCTTCCTCTTTATCTCCCTTTGCCTCGTATATATTCGACTATCTTGCTCTATCCGCTGATGAAGTACACCCCCCCCCTGCTCCTCCCATCCTTTCACTCTTTGAGGACTGCCATTACTGAGTCACACTATTCCCCCCGCGTGCCTACATATAACCGCGAACACCCACTCACACGCACGGGGCAGCACTCCGACAATGGTAAAGAAGATTAATCTGTTATATTTGTATCTCACATGTGTGTACGCTGATATTTATCAGGGCTTAATATTTTTCATTAGATTCCGCCGTGTGCACGTCCCACTTGCCATGTTGTCCTCCTCGTTGCCTCGCGTTCATTTACATTACGCGATGCGCGTGCGACGCTTTGTTCCGGCCACCGATGCGAAAATCGGGATAAGTCATTAGTATGCGCGAAAAAGGCGGACCGCGAGATATGCGAGGATCATAAACCGAAAATGAGAGAGGGTGATGTAAATATAAAAAAAAAAAAAAGATCAAAATATTTCGAATAAATTAGGGAATACTGTATATACGCGAATGCTATAGAAATAGAACTCGCACTATGAAGATTTCTGAGATGAAATTGAAAATATCTCTCTTTCTGCAGATGCAGATTTAATTAAACTGGTTGGATTTTTTATTTAAAAATGTAAGGAATGCTAGTATGTGTGTGCTATTTCTCCTACACATTTTCATTTGGAAACATAGAGATGTAGCAAAATTGCATTTGTAACTTAATATCGTACAAAATTAGAAAGACCATGAGTTTTCTACTTTTCTCATATAATAAAAAATACAGTACAATTAGAAATGTAGAAATTAAAAGGAAAAGAAGATAGTGTAAGACTACAAGTTGGTTATTTTAAGAAAATATATAATATATAAAAAAGGATATATATATAATATATATAAACTTCTTGCGCTTATACAATTTTTATGTTTGTTACCGCATTTTGGATATCTATTTAGATGTTTCATAAAAAGAGGTAAAAAATTTAAAAAAATACATTGCTTCGCGTATAGGTAGGGAGTTCGTAAACTCCCACTTGGACACACCGTTATTTTTTACACATACACTTCGGGGTTTGTTCGCTCTAAAACGCACACCCGGCTTCAGACTCGACGGCGCATTTTCTTGCTCGTTAAACTCGTCGGGCATGACGCGCGGCAAAACAACGAGATCTGCGTGCTGCATTATTAGAAAATTCCCGCGTGACTTACGTGCGGCAGATAAGAAACTTTCTTACGCCATCGCAAACGGATATGCGAAACGAAAAGATTTCTTCTTGAAATTAAAGCGTTTAATAACAACCGAAGATTGTTATAATTATTTTATTTTGTCGATTTTTGACACATTATTTTTGCTCTTTGTGTATGACTGTTTATTTTTATTTTTATTTAACTTTTGTCTTTGTTATTTTTCATCTTAATATTTTTACTAAATACATTCGTTATCGATAAAAATTATTGTATTTTCTTTGCTGTTGCAATCTTAATGATAATATCTCGATTACACAAGTAAAAAGCAAGTTGATAGTCAAAGAAAATTAAGGACGAAACTGAAAATTATAAAATCCGGACGAGAATAAATACGAAATACGAATATATAATTATGGAAGATATTTATCATAGCACAGCAGTAAAAAATATATAGAGAGTACAGAAATATATAATACGTTCTATTCATGCGTGTACACAAAGAATATCGCATTATTTCTTTTCTTCCGCAATTCCGGTTTCTTCTCTATCTTTGTCCATCTTTTTTCTTCTTTTTCTTTATTATCCAGTTGCTTTTCGAAAACAACAATGCTTTAGAAATTTAAAAATATTCGTCTTTGCTTTTCATCACGACTATGGCCTTCATGGTCATGGCCTTCGAGGGCTTGCTTTCTTAGAAATTTTTGAATCGTCTCGCAACCACATCGACAGCTGTTACGCGATAGTTTACCGGCGCAAACTCCACTCGAAGAACGAGGAAATGAGCTGTAGCAGCGTTGTGTGTGTTTACCGAGACTGTACATACACCGGCATCCAACCCTCGGCGCGCGAAAACTCATTTCGTGTTTTGAGACTCCCGGAATAAAAATATATCGCGATATAAATGTTGTTATGTAATTCCAGGAAATCGAAGTTTGAAAATTCCGTCTAACAGCCTTCCGCAAACGCGAACGCAATTTCGCGGCTTGCCGCAATTCCTTAAAACGAGTTACATCGCATATCGATCCATAATTTCATGCATGCGAAGTTATAGTCATCTGCCAAGAATCGTATATCGCTTCCGCCTTCTCTTTTTTTTCTCTCTCTCTCTCTTTGAATTTGTATGGGAAGATGTATTTCGAAATTAAAATTACAGACATAACCCTTGAATTTTTATACAATTGAAATAGCTTTTTCAATTTTTATTTCCTTTTTTTTTTTGGAGATACGAGAAAACAATCATTCTAGTAATCGTTTTTTATTAAATAATTTTTTAAAATCATTTATTGTATCCTTTAATGATAAATATATAAATCCTTGCAAAATTTAATTCTTTATCCGCACGTGAATCGTGCAGAAAAATCTAACAAATCCTACCTGCCGGTTTTCGTCAATTCCAGTTTTATCTTTCATCACATATACCAATGTGACATAGTACGATGAACTTTCTGCGAGGAAGATACCGATCAGCCTTTAAACTGGAAATCGCGCCTATACATTATTTATAGAATTATGTCAGACCGTTTTTCCATAGGCCGATTTACGAGCGCACGAACGCAAGATATCTTTCTCTTCTTTATTTGAATTTTCTCCCATCATCGTGTAGCAAAACTCGTTCTTGTTGAATGACAGCCATTCTCATATGAGTATTCGAGTATTTTAAGTCGCTTTCGAATCTTCTCGATCTTCATTGTTGTTGGTCGAATTGCATTTCTGGATCGTATATAATACAATCTTTATAATCCGAGATAATTAATGCAAGAATCAAGAGATCACGTATTATTGTGATTATTAAATTCTAGAGAAGAGACCATATATTTGTGCCTCAAAGAACTATTAAATTATATACACATATATGATTTTTTACATTCTAAATTAATTTTCCTTCTTGAAAATCTGATAATACACCATCTTTCTTCGCAGTCTCTTGATTTAGCCTCAAGATTAATTGATTTTATAACTAATTGTTAAAGTAAAATTAAATTAATATTATCTGCTCGCGTCTCTGAAACTTAATTTGTGAGAAACGCGTCTATAATCCAAAATCTATTGTTATCTTGATATTTTCACAAAAGAAGAATCGATCGCAATTTGCTCGAGAAGCAGTTCACATTTGTAGACAGTGAAATACTCTGTATAGAGTATGACACTTTCATCGCGGCAAGACAATCGCTGGCAAAACGAATTTTTACAAAGCTCTTCGAAGCGAGCTGTGGGAAGGATCGACGCCTTAAAAAAGACAGGTTCGTTAAGTTTCTTGTGTCGATTCTACCCCTCGCGTCAGACACAAAAAGGGGTATCCCTTTTTTCTTTCGTCTTGCTTCTTCTCTCTTCGTTCTCCTTCTCTCTTTCACTCCTCTTCTCTTTCTTCTTTCCACCCACACTGTCGTTCATCCGCTAGAAACGGGAAACGCCTAAACTATCGATCGAATTACGTAACTGCAAGCGAGGGGCCAGTAATCTCGTTTTTATAACGAACTTCGCCGCGCGAGTGAAATGTCTCCGGTATTGTTATATATGTTATGAGTTATGACTCTTCCGGACGATCGAAAGCGCGGCTCTTAGCAGGGAGCGTCGATATTAATTTCAATACTGATTGTGAGTATCGACAAGTATCGGTAATTACAGCAAGATATTACAAAAAGTTTGACTTATAAGAGTTAATATAATACTTATAAAATAATACGGGGCGTGTGCAAAATTTTTCTTATTTTATATTTTATTATATTTTACTCTATTATTTAAATAATAATTTTCCTCGTTATAGGTGTTGAAAAATTGATATATCAATCTGTTTTGGTTGCACCTACATGACGTTCTATTAAATATTACTGTAGAAAATATTCTCCTCGACGTTATGCGGCATGGATATACTTCATATTTTCACAATGAACGGCTCTATTCTCGGTTTTATAGCAGGATCAGATATTTATACTATAACCTTTTTTTACTTCCTAGGATCGAGATATTTCTCTTACAGCGTCGATATTTATTGATACCGATTTCGATATCAATGCTTCCATTCTTCGCTCGGAATTTTCCCCCGCGATAACACGTCGCGTTTCGCTTATCTTGCGAGCGCTTTCTGGAATTTTCTGAGCTTTCTGAACTCTCGCGCACTTGCTGATTCATGCCAAGATCGGCATAATCCGCAAAAAAGGGAAAATTCGAAAAATCCGCGCTGCGATAAATGCTAACGAGTAATCGCAATACATTAATTTTACTCTGTAATATAAATAAGAGTCGATTTTTTTTTGTTGCATGCAAAATGGAGAATATTATTTGACTTCTGGAGAATTACATATCTATCAACACAGAGAGAGAGAGAGAGAGAGAGAGAGAGAGAGAAGTTATAATTATAATTATTACTTTTTATATCAATTTTTATATCGATTTTTGCTGTAATACAATAAGATTGTCGTTTTTACATGAAATAATCATCTAATTTGTAACTATTGTAAAGATCAAAATTTTTAAATTATCATCGTATGATTTTTCGCTAATACCGATTCACTCATCGACATTTGTGTCGCGGGCAATGCTCGTCATTACGCTTCCGTCCCCCCATCCACTCTCTTTCTCTTGCCGATACGCTTTTATATCGATTCATATAAATAACTGAAATAATGTTCGGTTGAATAAATATTTAACCTAAAAAAAACCTCATAAAGGTAAAAAAAAATACGCCAAGTATATAAAAAAATTCCAAAATTGTACGCCAGTCTTGTATTTATAGAAATATAGATTCTCTCGACAAAATTAAAATGCGCGCCATTACGAATGTAAATTTCCGTCGGTATTCCGCGTTTCGCTGCCGTTTTCGCCGTAAGCGTCTTGGGATCGATCGCGCGCTTGTCATGCTTTTGCGTTCGCCGTAATAATAAAAAAAAAAAATAAAAAAAAAAACGCGACGGCGGGAGAGAGCGGTCAGGGGACGGCAGACGAGGGAGATCGACAAATTTGACGAAGCATCCCTTTTCTGCGCAGACAGGGGGGTCGTTCTCTCTCCACCCCGGTTTCTTCCATTTATATATTCTTTTTTTTATTTTTATTTTTTTACTTTGGGCGAAAGACGAAGCGCCGTTATGCACGATAAAAAGTTTAATGTCAGAAGACGTCGCGGACGGTGGGAGGGGAGGCAGGAGAGAGGGAGGGAGGGAGGGAGGAAGCCGGTGATGGAGAGAGGGAGGGGAGGGGGTGAAAGTGCCCGAGGATCGTAATGACTCGATATGAAACCCGGGCAGTGCAATTTCTTTCTTCTTCTGCCCTTTCCTCCCGCCCCCGCTCGTCTCGACGTCTTCCTCTTTTTTTTTCATCGCAGTATTTCCCCATAAAAGCGCCCCGGCATAATAAAAAGCGTTATATAGCTGGCACTGAAAAGTAACGCGTCTATGCGTCTCTCTTTCTCTCCCCCGTCTGCCGGCTCCTCTACTCCTCCTCCCCCGTTCCGTCCGTTCGCGAGACGATCTTTACGGCCTTATTTGCGGAGACGTAAAAATCGCGAAAATCAATACGGAACTTCTAACATTAAATATTCAGGCTATTGACTGGGCGGGGCCGAGTCAGACACTCATCGTTCGCGACCCCTTCGCCCACGACGGAAGAAACGAAAAATTAGTGGGAAAACTAAGACGGATAACAAAGAGGATACATGAGGAATACGCGTGGAGAAAATAAAAAGGATGGAAATGAAATGTGTGAACGGGGAAAAATACGAGTCGAAACAAAGAGGTATCGCTTTCTACGTAGAAAGAAGGCTAGATGTGCCCTTTTTAATGCGTCTATTCTTATCCTGCAATCGTTATTTCAAGTTGAAAAAGCATTGCCTAAAACTGACGAGGAAGGAAATTTTTTTTACGGCAAAATAAAATTTACAGCGACGTGAGAGGAGAGAATGCTTGTTATTGTAATAATGATTATGACATACGTGTTCTTCAAACTCGCTGGTAATTGAGAATTTCGTCTCGACTTAAAAAAAATCTTTTCCCGTTACATTTTTCCTCTCTAACGACGATGCGCTATTATTAGCGAACGTTGAAAGAAATTCGCGCAACCGTCCGGAAATTCCCACGACATTCGTTCGCGCACAGGGTCTCGTACCAATTTACCTACTACCGTTACGGGACAATATGCACGACGACATCGGCAAATTAGCATACAAAAGAGACGCAATTAATTGAAGGTTATCATGACGACGGTACAACACACGTTTAAATAAAACAACGGTCTTTCGGAGTATTTGTAAGATAAATTGATTGAGGAAAGAATAGAAACTCTCGACAAGATTTTTCTAGAAACTCGAATATCTAGGATGACGATGCAATCCCGCAAGAGATTTAACATTCTGCTAAGAGACTAGGTGATTTGAAAATTGAAAGAGATGGACGATCGGAAATTTAACGTCGCGATACGTCGACTTTTTTAGATCGAGACATTATAAATCCATCGATCAAAAAGAGATACATTGCTTTGTGTAAATTTTTATCGCAAAAAGAAATCGCCTCGAAGAGAAGTTATAAACGATGCCAAGTCGCAAACGAGAATTTTTATAAACGAGTATGAGGAACCTCATTGACTTTCATGCTAGATATTTACGTCGAGAGGAGCCGGGTGGAGTTCGGGAATGGTACTGCAAAAATCCTCCGAGAATATGCAGACAGGAATTCATATTTTATCGGGTGATGCGCTCGCGCGTTCTCGATCCATACATTACGTTAGTCGCGCGCTCGTTACGCGCGTCACAATGCGACTTCCCGGATAATTCCATTTCGCCGGTAATTAATAATGATTGACACGCCGTCGTCGCGCGTGTGTCCTTACTTGCCGAAGCGAATAAATTGGATCGTATGTCGTAACATGAAACTAAGTAACGTTTACCGCGGATTGCAAAAAAAAAAAGAAAAAACAGATAGTATTACATATTTGTCTGTGTGCTGATTGTGAATTCAATAAATTGATCGTGCATTCAATTCAATATCGGGTATCCAGTGTCAATTGATGCGGATTAATTAGAGAACATTGAAATTACAGATATATACAATTACTTTTTTGTAAATTATATTACAATATTTATATACCGTAGTATAGGAAGTTACCTCTCTACCTGTGAAATTTGATCTCATGCTCTATAGTACGATTACGACAACTCTATAGCCCTACGAAATGTCGTTTAGTTTCATATTGTGCAACGTGCTCCGCAATTAACCTACGTCTATCGGGATTAAATTTTGAAAGCGTAATTATATGGTGGAGATCACAGATTGAACTCGGACTATGCCTAAATAAATGATGTAATAATAAATGTTTGCAAATCGAAAAACATAAAAGTGTATTTTTCATTGATTGCCTACACAATAAATAGAATAATTAAATAGTTATAAAAGAATGAAGTAATAACAAACAAATATAATATAGTTAGAGAAGAATGAAATAGTAATAGAAAGATATAATATATTTATACATAGAATTATACATGTGTGTATGAGAGCGTACAAAATATATATATAATATATAATATAGCATTTTTTCTTTCTTCTTTGTAAAATTTCTTTATTAAGCTCAGATTTTTAACTTTACTATAATTTAACTGCGAGTTATCGATATATTTGACATATATGTGTCGTGCAGCGCGTTTTAATATATGTAGATGTAGAATTCAAATTGTGACATTATTTACATGATGGTTTACCGCCTTCACGTTTGTGGAGATAAAATCATCGCATAAATGATTAACAATTGCGCCAACTTGCATGTTCGCAGGTTGTACTGTCGGCGTGTAGCACATACTTCGACACAATTTTATCACAGTACGAGGAGAAGGATCCTATCGTCATCATGCGAGACGTCAAATTTTCGGACATCAAAGTACTCGTCGAGTTCATGTACAAGGGAGAGATCAACATCGATCACGTAAGTATCACAATCATCTATAAATGATTTTCTTTCGCTCTTAGCATCGCAACTTGTCGACATTTTTTTTTCTTTTTCTTTTTCTTTTTCATTTCAAAACCTACTCGATAAATTTACGGAGAAATTTGAAAAATACTTGTAAGTACCACTTCTCAGGTTATCATATTTGATGAATATGAAAATACGAGGTAAAAATCTGTGATGAAGCAAAAGCAATCTCCGTGAAAGAAATTAGAGATAGAAATTATGAGATTTTTAAAAGGATAAAGGAGACTAAAAAAACTCGAAACGTAACATTTATATCACCTACCTAAAATGCTAATTAAATATTGTCGACATAATATGACAAAATTTTTCATTTATAGATATATTAAATATATTTTCACTCGGTGCTCATTAATGTTGCTGTTTGCGGCGGGCGTTTTATTACGTCGCCGTGAAATAAAGTTAGGCAGTAAAACCCCGGGACAATAATTCCTTGCCTTCTTCAGCACTTTTCCAATAACAACAATTTCGCGTAGATAAGAGTCGTCGTGCCGTGTGACAGCTATAGTTAACGAGAGAACTTTACGATGCCTATTATCTTGCGAAAAGCTAACATTTCTCACTCGCACTGACGACGACCGTAAGTTCGAATGCGCCGCGACATGTTATGACAAGAAGACCGTCGTGTATATACGAAAGTACGTGTCGAGAATATCGACTTGTCGGAGCGAATTCTTACAGTCTAGAAAATCAACAAAAATGAAGAGGTATAGAGTGATATTCAAGTCAAGAGATCAATAAGGATATACACGATTGTGTCTGGCACATTGATGAATTTGAAGTCAATTTTTTCTCATGTGAAAAAATATTTGAAGAGGAAGCTCTAAAATAAAAGGATATTTAATATAAAATTACATTTTTAATTTAAAATGGATTTTATTTGGAAATTTTATCTGAAACGGAAATTTTACCTGAAAATGTTAAAATATTTAATGTTAAAAATTGAAAAATTGCGCGCGCGTTAAAAATATTTTTATTGAAACAAAATCAATTTCAAATCATTAACGAAGATTTATTGTATGAAAATATGAGAAGTGATAATACATTATCTTGCATACTTACATATATTTATAATATGACAAAAGTTCCTAATCGGATAATTGTTTAATAGATTTCGCTAATTGTTTTCTTGTAATCCTTGAGATACTTTTTAGCCATGGATTAAAGAGAGCTTGCACTTGGCAAATTTAATAATAAAGCTAAGAATATATAATCCTTGAAAGTCCACGTATATTTATAAGTTACTGTGCTGCTCCTTGCATTTGGATTTAGTAATGAAAACGAAACAAGCATTCTCCAGCATCTTGTTTGCGATATTATTATATTTTCTTATGCTTTCAATTTTGAGATTGCCCAAAGTAAATATTCAATGAAAATTGCATTCTTGAGATTTTCTCGAGATATGTCTTCAATAGCTCTTTTCTCTTTTTGACAATAGTTTAATGTTTAATCTATTTGACAGTTCTTTAATACGTTTCCAATATTAAAGTTTTCATAAATCGTACATTTAAAATCCATATGTTTCTTAAGATTTTTTCCGCCAAATATCTAATTTTCGAAATATTTTATAAACTACCGATTTTTTTTTTTAAATATTTGTTCGTAGAATTTTTTTGACATATTTGGCTATTCAATTTTAAATATTTTGTTTACGGTGACAAGTTTACATTCCCTTTTTTATCTTCACTCTTTTGAAATAAAAGTTTAGAGTTTAATATTAATCACTTACTTAAGATATTTTTAGAAATATCTTATTGTGTTGTTAGTCAATTTTCAAAATCTCTCATCTATATAATAGTATTTGATTTTGTGATACTTTACAGCTTCCTTGCATCTCTCTCTTTCTTTCTTTCTTTTTCTAATGATCTTTTGAATCTTTCAATCTTATAAATCTGTTTCCGAGAAGAACGAATTCTTCCTTGATTTCTAATCGTGATGCTGCAGTCGCGCGAGCTTTCTCCGACACGTTTTGTATCGCATAGGCCTAATCGCGAAAAATTGCCGAGTGAAAATGCACGGAGCCCGATCCCGGATTGAAGATTGGCGGCGACGACGGCGATTTAAGCTCTCCATCTGATCGGAATAAAGCGCTATAGAGGGACCGAAGAGATTTTATATGGTTTTAGATCGAACTTTTGCGTCACGCGGAGCACGCCGTCCTTTTTTCCCATGGTCCCTTTTCTTGCACCGTTCTCCGTTCTCCGTTTGCGCGCAAACAAAAAATGAGAGAGAGAGAAAGCGGCGATATTTCTGAAATACATTATTTCGCGGCGGCGGTAGCGGCGACGCTGACCCACATAGGTATTTTTCCAATTCCGAGCGTGGCTGATAGAAAGCCGTACCGCGCGTTTGTAGAAAGTTCCCATATTATTTAGCATTCGGTCGCGCCGCGCGTCCGCGAGCGTGTGCCATTGCTGTTGCCTTTGTCGGTGAGAATTAGCAAATAATAATTAGGATTGTCCGTTGTTGCAACCCCGATACGTGCTCACGATTTTCTTTTTCGTCCGATATTTATCGTGCGAATTTTTCTACTTCTGCAGACGAGAGGATACGACGTGTACGAATATCCTTTTTCCAGAGAAAAAGGGTCCGGAGAAAAATTTGCGAGGAAAAATAAATACTCTGATGAAAATAAATAAGCATTTTATGCCAGCGACGTGAAAATAATGGATCTGCCTTTCATTTTTATTTTCCCCCTCTTTGCAGTATTTCAAATTTATAAAAAAAAAGAGAAAAAAATACGTTGTCTAAATATATCGTCTCTTTGTAATTATAGAATAATTAATCATTCCTAACAGTGATTTAACTCATTCTTGTGTTTTATAGTTGTGTTTTATAGAGTATTTTATATGATAAAATATTTTGATAAAGAAAACTATATACACATTAAATTTTTATTAAATTAAATTTTTCTCATAAATTATATATATATATATGTAGAGTATACATATACGCGCACATATACATGTAGTCACGGCGGATGAGTACGATTACGGGGAAAATCGGTGTCCAAATGAAAAACGTGCTCATTTACTCATTTCCGCTTATTTCAACCTGACCGTCCTTCCCTTATAAAGAAGCGTTTATTCTTATTCCCCATCGTTGCACTTCTTATTAATGTCATTAATATTAACGACATCCGTATATAATTATCATCTTAATGTTTTATCATTACGTTTGCCATTATTCACGCTTTTACTATATATGCAGCTAAAGCATCTTTAATAGTTTGAAAAATTTTAACGTTCAGACACTTAATCGTTAATTAACGATGACATAGCTTCATGTATGCAACATTATAAATATTTTATTATGTGAATTTATAAATAAGTATAATCAATTTTTCCTTCGGTGGAATTTATAGTGGATTTATAACGAGTTTCGTAACTGCATAGCTCACATCTATTTACGTATTTACTTTACGCTTTTTTTCCAAAGCTTGAACTTTTACCTTTAATCACATTCGCCCTTTTTATTCGCGCCCACATGTTGTAAAATTATAAAAATAATAATTATAGTATGTTATTATTATGTTACAATTTTATACGATAATAATTAATGTATTTTTTATATCATGTAAAACATTATGATAGCGATAATAATGACAATAATAATTATGTAAACTTATTAGCGTGATATTAATTATAGAAATTAGAGACGAGTGATTATATTCCGTTTTGCTTTACAGACGAGGCTGTCGTCGTTACTGAAAACCGCCGAGGATTTACACATCAAGGGGCTCGCTGAGGTGAGCTGGCGCAGTGATTCCACGCAAAACGACTTGAACAACACCGGTCACAGTCCAGGCGCCGCAACCCCCGGCGTCGAGGCAGTTCTAGGCAGAGAGGGTGAAGACGAGCCGCCACCCCCGAAGCAGAGACGCAGGGGTCGTCCGCCTCTGGACGATCCTCCCTCGGCACATGACGTTTTCACGCCCAAGATCACTTGCATCACCGGAAATGTACGTAATTCGAATCTCTTAAACACTATCACGGGCCGAATGCCCTATGCCTGTGTAGGAATCGGTGCAGTTACGCCGAATTTATTATTGCATTTTGTAAAACTTGTTCACATTCTAACAATTTATATATTAATTGAATGTTGTGATTAAAATATTATTTTATGTATGTGTTTGTTATAATTATATTTTATTTTTAAATAATTTTTACGCGCGTATTTCAATTGACGAAAACTTTTGTTGGTTCTTTCTTCTTCTGAATAAAAGAATACGTCGATTGACGAAATTGAAAACGTCACGGAAAATAAAACATTGACTTTTACATTGTCGTCACGATTTATTTAGAGTAACATTTTCTTATTTATAATTGATCGATACTCTAACAATTGCATCGCGAACGAAAATCTTCAATCTTTATAACATAGTTTATAGAACTCAATTAAAATGTTTTATCACTTTTGATATTCTCAGGCGTATTATATTTAGATATTTGTGCATCATGACTTCTAGTTAAATAATTCAAAACTACCATTTTATTGATTGTTTTTATATCATATAAATTACTAATTTGTCTTTTAATTTAAAATTTATTTTTTTGCGCATATCAAATACTTACATGCGGCATGTTGTCAGATAAACTTTTCTGAATCACGATACACGAATCATCTATGATGTATTCGATTTACAATTCTCTAATCGGAAGTGCTAAGGCATTAATGAATTCTAGCTTTGATACAAAGACGCGATATTGAATATATAATGAACGTTTAAAAAAAATGTAAAAAGAAGTGAAAGAAAGAAAAAGACAAATCTACGCTGCAATATCATTTCGTTGCAACGGCACCGAGCCTTACGCATGCGAAATACTTGAGATAAACAAATTTACGGGTTGACCCTTGTCGTGAATGTAGAAATTGGAAAATTTTGTTAGACTCGCAGCGGCGGGTATTACACATACGCGGGGATACCCACGCACGACTCTAATGTGTCACGTCGAACCTTTTCCCAGGAGGAAATGATGAGCGAGGGCGGCGACCATGAGAGTTGGGACGACGAGATGATGATGAACGAGAATAACGAAACGCCACTGCCGGTGGTAAGGCCCCAATTAGATATGATTCTCTTCTTTACTTGGACGCGCGCGCGTAATTAAATCAAACAACCATTAAGAGAGGTCTCGTTCTACTTTCTTCCAACTGATTAAACTATTCTCGCGCAAATATTCTATCCAACGACTTTGACGACGTCTATTGTGCTTTTTTTAGCTGTCCTACATGTCCAAGGATGATAGTACATCTGATCAGGAAAAGAAAGGTACATATGATTTCTCTATACTCGCACTCACGCGGTAATCTTTCTCTATAATTGATTGAAAGCTTTGTCTAGTGTAAATCTAAAATAGCCTGTTTTTGAACAAGTTTAACATACATATTTTACTATTTCTGGAATTTCTTGAATGATTAAATAAGAAAATTTGTTTTTTAGGGATTCAAGCTATAGCGATCTTTATCCATAGAAACACAAATTCTTCTCTTGAATCTTCTAAAAGAAAATAGTCTCTATCTTTTCAATGCTATCATATATCGTCATCCAATTTGGCGGTTTTGCGTTAAATAAATATTTGCTTTTGCAGCGCCTAGCACTCCATCAAACTCTAACGCCTCGAATCTGTCGATCCCCGAGCAATTTCGAGACGTGATAAAGATGAACGATTATCTGACGACGGGACGCCGACAAGAGTTCTGGGAGGAACCGTTCACGAGACGTGTCATGGACGCCATCAAGAGCAAAGAACTAGAGATGAAGACTGCCGCCGAAATCCTCGGCGTCTCTTACGGCACCCTATATGGCAGATACCGCGACAGTTATGGTTGCCTTAAACATCCGTACAGGTAATAAACACGTAGATGGCAATCGAATTGTAAAATAAAGGAATACAATATTGATAAAAAGAATTGCGATAGTAATGCACAGTCAATCTTTCAGAGTAAGAGATTTTTGGTCTGAGCCGGGCCCCGCTGAAGTGTTAGCGAAACTGCGGCGGAAGGAGATTACCTTGTTCCGGGCCGCCGAGTTCCTCAATGTGACCGTCCATACGCTCGCCACATATTTGTCAACCCTGCAAGGTCCAGACAGAATTTCGTTGGCTGGCGACTTGGCATCCGGTGGCAACATCGACGGTGGCAGCAGCAACAATGCGACGACGACGGAGTCGGCGACGACGGAAAACAACGAATCCGTCAACGACATACTGCAGAAGATCAACGCGAACGCGGCGACTGCGGCGACGTTAACCACGACCACGACGTCGATCAAGCGCGAGGGTGGCGGCTATATCGAGGTACCGACAACGGTGCCGAAGGCCGCAACGTCCATGCTGGAGAACAATCCGGACATCACGATCGTCAAGTCGGAGAACACGCCGCGCAAGCGCGATTATGCGAAGATGTCCAGCACGGAAAATAACAATGCGAAGCTGATGAGCGGTGGTGCCGTTAGCGAGGTCAGTCCGCAGCAGCAGCAACAACAGCAGCAGAAACTCGCTGATCAGTTGTCATTGAATAATGACAACAGCAAACCCTAACTATTCAGACCATATTTAACACCTACGGCGAATCACTATCATCACCATCACCCCCGCAGTGCAGCGCCGAACAACGTCAACTACAGATCCGACCTGCAGTGCCCGCGCAGTTTTTATTCCAACGTGTTTACGCGTTTTCTCACGAATTTTCATTTGAAATAGATAAGAAGGGACACCGCTGCTCCGCGCACGCCCGATTCCAAAAAAGAAATTCCAAAAAGGGCTTCAAACAATCTGACGTGTTCATCGATTGCGATTTATTGGTGTTGGGCCGTGATTGGTGTCGGAATGTAAAAACAAATTTCGGAAGGCGACTTAGAATCAACGAGAAAGAAGTGCCACCGCAAAGTCTATTGCGAATCATCCGAGAAACGGTAGCGCGTACACTTCGTCATGCCTTTGAATTAATTTCTGCATACACGATCATGGCCCTACCATGTATTTTTCATTTATATAAAAAGATATTAACTTTGCGAAATCTATCCTCGAAAAGTTAACATTCAATAGCGCGAGCTGATGCAAAATTTCTCCTTTCGTTTTATCTTTAGAATCAGTTCACTTTGATCTATACACGTCGGTAGCGCGCGTGACTTTGGCCTTCGTGAGAAAAAAAGAAAATAGCAAAGAAAGAAATAAAAGAAAAGCGTATAATAAAAAGTTCAATCGAAGTTCCTTTTGAATAACGATGTAGAGTGTATTATCGCAAACAAAGAATGCCTAGACTATTTTCTGCCGCATGTGTCTGTATGGTATAGCACGTAAAGAGCGACAATATATTCACCACAAGTAGATCCACCATAGTGTAATACATACCTCCTAAAGAGGAAAAAAGAAAGATAAAGCGGAGTGTGACGGTCCTTCAACGATGTTCCTTGTGCGATTCATCCGTCAGGATCGCGTTGGGAGCGCGTTTTGTTTAATGTTCTACATACGAACAGAATTTAAATCATAATGCGTATACTATTGGAAGAAGTGTCCATTCGCGCGATATGAAAGAAGCTACACGAAGAGATTCTCCCAGAAAAGAGATCCTCTCAAAAAGAAGATTCTACTTGTATTTATAAAAGTATTTAGAGAGCGAGAGACAAAATCATCACTTCGTCAGGCTGCATATGTCCAATAGTAAATCGTTTATGATTTAAACAAATTTTTGCGATGAAAGCCTTAACATTTAGAGTACCGGTCTCTCTGATTACGTTGTCGATTCGCCGATGAGATTTATTTACGTACACTATCGCATTTTTTTGGAGGATGGTCTAGAACAATTAGACAGAGCGACTTCGATTATAGAAAGCGGCCAGACGCGATTAAAGTAAAGACATTTGCAGTTAGCAGCGATTTTTGCACGTTATACGAAAATTCAGAAAATAAATCGCGGCAGCTGCCTTGTTTTTTTAATAGTATTCAGAACGGGATTGTCTATTTACATGTAACAATTTTATTTTGTTTCTCTTTTATACCAATATGTAACGTTGCACTAGCAACGTTTTAGAGACAATGTTTATTATGTATGTATTAAATGTTTTCTTTGTTTTTTACCAGAGGGAATATTTTTAGTGGTTTTTGTTTGGATAATAAATATCGACCGATATCAAAGATGATTCGTCAATCGATTGAGACAAATACGAAATATAAACGTCCATTGTAAATATCGGTGCAATAGAGAAAATATTCAAATTAATATTATTTGACGCGAAAGAGAGAGAGAGAGAAAGAGAGAGAAGTGTCCGAGCACTATTTTAAAGGGAAAAAAGGAAGACTTTCCTGTTTCGTGCAATCACGATCGGATCCTTGTTGTAAAAAGCAATGCGGGGGAACGATATTGATACAAGTAGCATTGTCGGCGACGGACAAGGGCACTATGATAATGTTGCTACGCATGGTATTATCGTTCTCCCGTTCTCCGTATGATTCGCGATTCCGTTTATTTTATTTTCGTCGTAAGCAATTCGCAAGCGCGGTGTTTATGTTAAGTTAGATAAACAAATGGAAAGCTATCCAGAGACTACCGCGCGCTATATATATATATATATATATATATATATAAATATAAATATATACATATACAATAATTGTACTCTATGAGATATTGACTGGAAATGAGTATTCCTGTTCGCTGAAGGTAAAACTAAATAAGAACTAGTAGTATAATAGAGGTATCTCTCGATGATATTTTTCGATGATATAAGACTTAGTTGCATTGGAAAGGAGGTTTATTCTCGCGGTGGGTACTTGTAAAGTAATCCGAATGGAGTAATCCGTGCGTAGTAGGAAGAAAGAACGGAAAGACGTTTCCTTTCATGGTTGGAAATTTCAGTATGACGAGTAGAAAATGGAGAAAACGTGCGTGCGGTTATATATCGTGAAACCTGTAAATATAACAATGTGTATAATATATAATACAATGGAGACGTGCATTCCTTATACGCGAATGCAAAAAAATGTAAGTATCTCTCTCTTTTTAAACGGACCCTGAAATTGACTGACTATTAAAGTAAATAAAAAAAAAATAATAAAAAAGAAATATAATGATAAGTACATTGAGATTCTCAATTAAGTGAGACACACTCAGACACGAGATATAAACAGCATACACAGACATACGTATACACACATACACACACTCTGTTGTGGATCTTACGAGAGAATATATTTCTAACAGACGCGTTGACTTATCTGACGAATAAAATAACATTATATTCTTTAGTCTACTTTATATATTTAACTTGAAATAACATTTTGGACATTGGAAGAGTTGGTCTTTCGATTACTTTACGAGTGCTCCAAACCGATTATTTTTATCATACATAAATGTATAATTTTATAATGCAATAACGTTTACGATAATTTTATTCGTAACTTCTTAAATGACAAGAGATAAAAAAAAAGAAAAAAAAAGGATAGATCTGTTCATCTTCATCGTTTAATTTAATACTTTTTTCATTTTATCTTCTCTCATCAAAACTTTGTATTCAGTAAAGGAGTTTCTCCCTTTCTTCTCTTCTATATTTTTTTTCTTTTTTTAAATAAAATAAGACTAAGACATACCAAATGAGAGAAATGTAAAGGCGAGTTTTGTTAGGTTAGTATCTATCGCATATCAAGAAAGCAAAAAAATACATGCGCTGGTACACACTGTATTTGCCTATGGCGTCCAGATATATTTATACCTGGCACGCGCAAGACCACTTTTACTCTAGCGGGAGTATACGACTAGAAGTATTAATATTTAATAATGATAATTTATATACATATATATATATATGTATATATGTATATGTATAAATATTGATATCCGAATGGATGGTCATGTTTTTGAAGATTATTGTGGAGCCATAGAACAAATGAGGAATATTTTTAAATTTTTTTGGAGATGTTATAATTTTATTATTATTTTTAGTATTATTATTTATATATATTCTCTTGTTACTATATCATTATATATATGT
>NW_021850397.1:1751581-1773782 GCF_003651465.1 Formica exsecta
TCTATTTTTATTTAATATGTATACAAATTTTTCTTCTTTCATGTTTGCTATCAAATTTTGTTTGAAGTACAAAATATATCGGTTTTCCGACATGAATTTTAAATATCACTATATGAATTATGTGAAATGTCAAATCATACATTCAAAGACTGATGGCCATTCATTTGGAGGCTCTTGTATCATAAGCACGCATCGGGTGTGGCAATCGTTGTTTTCTTTTTTAAAAGGGTCGAATGAGAGATTGCGTGCGAGTCAGCGTAGAGTGCGTGAGCGCGCGATCACATTGTGCGAGATAACAGGACAAGACTATTATTATATATTATATTAGCCTATTGGCGAATGACGCGCCTGGAATGTGTGCCCTGGAACGTCGTACCATGAGACTAAAAAAAAATCGATATCATAATTATGTGTCGTTTGATATAAACGAATAATATAGTATGTATCATCGTTTTATACACAATCTAATTAAAAGATATCTCTCAACGTACACTATGTACATTCCTAGTATATATATATATATATATATATATATATATATATATATACAATTATATATACATATATGTATGTGTATATTTATATATATAAAAAACATATATATAAATATATTTATAATTGTAGCTATTCCAAAAAAACGGACCACCGCGATATCGACGTTTGCGAATGATCATTAAATTAATGCAAGTGAAAATCTTAAATTAAATTAATGCAAGTGAAAATCACGATACCTACCGTGCGCATTAATCATCATCGGCATCATTTATTATCGTCATCATCATCGGTAATAACGACGTCACATCAGAGCGTGTTTCGCGTTGAATAATACGGAGTGTCTCATGTATAAACGCACGAACAGTGAAATCTATCGACCTGTGTCTACAGTATAAAGAACGTTTCTAATAAAAAAAAAAACAAAAAAAAACACATACACACACACACACACACACTTGAGCGCAATAGAGAGAGAAAAAAAGAGAGAACAAAATATATGAATATAGTTTTACAAGATGGCTTTGCCAGCCACCCCCTTTAGTTTTATATCTGAGACACGGAAAAGGCTGAAAAGCGATTAGCCGATAATACTAAATGACCTTGAGATATCCTAATGTAAAGTTTCATTCTTTTACCGATGTACGGTTATTGTACGCATACATACACAGCACGACATTTGAAAAAAATAAGTAATACACACACACACACACACACATCTTGTCGAGCTCATTTATATAACTCTCAAGACTTTGTACCAATTTCCTCTTTATTTAGTTCGACATTTCGAAATTGGAGAACGCGACAGCGGATCGAGAGGGGAGCCGACGTCGCGCTCTAAGACGCGAAATGTCAGTCTCTTAGCCAAAGTTAGAATTTGCGTTTTTTACCTCTTAGTATCTTTTCTCTTTCCTACTGTTTCCTGCCCTCCCCCCTTCCCCCTCCATCCTCCTACTCCAACCATTCTTCCTTTTCGCCTCATTCCTCTACACGATATATACATATATATATATTTGACACTTTTTTATCATGATTGCTATATATTAATTTTAATTATAATTTCTCTAAAGTATATATAGATATGTATACTTATCTTTATAATAATCGTGGTAATTCTTAAACTTAGAAGAACAATATATTTAGCGTATATAGAGATTGAAGTATACATACATAAAAGTGAAGTATATATATATATTGATAAAGTAATTAAGGTCGCAAATTAGAAATTTGGGATCGAGCGCATGTAATGTGCCGTAAGGACGACAACCGGTATATTTACCGTAAGAATTATTAAGGTTCGGGTGTGTTATAGACACGTCGGACACATACACACGTACATACACATATAAGACAGCCTTGTATAGTCGAACGCTATTCGAGGGCTGTTATCTCGCGAAGAATATTCATTGATTGAACAAAAGACGAAGATCAGTAAGTGTAAATGTTTGTAAACAAATTATGAAACATTATTTGTTCAGTGCCTACATATTTACACAGTAATAATAAAGATGAAGATTAGTGAAATCACCTGAGTCTTTTTAATCTCAGTTCCTTCCTCTCTTCTATATATGGCTTTTTTGAAAATTAAAAAAAAAAAAAGACACCAGCTCTGATGAAAAAAAAATTCCCTTGTTATATATTATTTTTATAAATGTCCACGAACGCGTATATATGTAACTTATGCATAATTGATTAATAAATGTGATTATACGATATAATGGTATGTTTCATATGTATATGCATACAGTATAAATATATTCGCGTTCCGTTCATCAAGAAAAG
This sequence comes from Formica exsecta, assembly GCF_003651465.1. Classification (NCBI taxonomy): domain Eukaryota; kingdom Metazoa; phylum Arthropoda; class Insecta; order Hymenoptera; family Formicidae; genus Formica; species Formica exsecta. The sequence continues at coordinate 1,753,856 of NW_021850397.1, forward strand.
TAATGCATTAACCAATATTTTTTATAATGTATCTATTATCTTCGAAAAAACAGGATACTGGTTTTGATTATGACGTTGCTTCTTATCGTTATGTTATACGCTGAAGCTCAAAAGCAGGGCCCAAATTTAACGAGCTTAGGCCATTCTCCCTTCTGTCCCTTTTTGCTAACTTCTTTCTAGATATATTTTTCTTTAGGGATATAGTATCACACATATGTTTCGATAACTACGCCTAATTATACAAACGAACGCACCGAACAGACATAATTGTGAATCATCCTCCTATTTTGTCTTTCGTTTCATAATCAGACAATGGCAAGTATTGGCTAGTTTATAATAAAATAAATTTATATATTATTTAAGATGGAAAATCTTGTTTCAAAACTAAATATAGATACATATATTTCTTATTGCGTCATATCCTTCGAATCACTTTCGTATCCGATCGGTGCAAAATATTATTGAATGATAATGTTGAAAGATATCAAAATATAATCAATATATTGTAAGAACTATATTATAAAATTTCATCGGAGATCTTAAAAATGAAGACGAAATATTCGCTTGTCGTCAAAAATCGCCTGATCGATCATCATCGCATGCCAGCCCATCTGGCACGCACATTCGTCGCCGACCTGTCTTTCCAGGAAACGCCGAAATGCTTTTATCGTGGCTAGGTCACGTAATAAACAAAACGACGAATCGGTCGTTTTGATTCCGTACCGACACCTTGTCTCTTTCTTCGCCGCAACATTTTCTAACGTCGAGAGCTTGCCGCTGATACGTCGAACACGGGAGAAGAGTCTCACTCTCCCACCACTCGACTACGAGTTACGAGTAGGGGGGACTCAAGAGGCGACGCACGTTGTTCGTTGTTCCCAGAGTCTTCGGTATCGGTATCAGTAGTTGATAGAAAGTCGCTGACGTCGGTTGTTGTGCGCCTCACTTGCTTCGCCGAATAAGCTATCCGTCCGCGAGAAATACGAAGTTTCTTAAAGTTCCGCGCGAAAGAATCGGCTACGAACTGTCGTAGCATATTAACGGATCATGTGCGTCATGTTACCAATGTTGCAGGAAAATTCTTTGTTCCCGTTTAATCCCAGTTTGGACGAAGAAATAAAGCGGCTATTCGACATCGCCGTAAGCAAAAGGCCACAGCCAAATGGTATGTTGTTGTATCTTATTGGATTTATTGATAATCTCTGTATTATTTGTATATACATTTATAGAGTTGCTAAAAATCTGTGCTATTTATAACGGAATTTAGGATGGAATGTTTATAATTTTAGAAATTAACGCTGCCGAGAAAATTGATTTAACGGTCCCTCTTGTCGTAATTATTTAAGAGTTATAATACATACTTAACGTTATCTGTGATCTACCTATATTAGTTAATTGCTAGCTAATTCCCCGTAGTTAACGGATTTTCTTATTGTACTTTGTACTCTATATGAGAACAAAAATTCAACTAATACATCAGGTATACTTCGATTTTTCTTAAGGAAACTTCAAAAGAAAGTGTAGGTACTTTTATGATATTTTATGACCGGTCGGAAAAAAAAGGAAGGACATGCTTATATTAAGCTTGGGAAAACTTTTATAACGTTTGACTGCATTGTGCAAATTTTTTTAAAAACTGTTGCATCTTTTTATATTTTTGCCTTAGGATATACGAGACAGGATTTGTTTTTCTCTCTCTTTTTTTTTATTCTACTTCCTATAGTTTACATCTCTTTTTCTTTGCTTAAAGCTTAAGTATATGATTATTTTATTTTAAATGCAAAAATATAAAAGAGAACGCAGCTATAAAAAGAAAGGAAATTTTTATATTTTAAAAAGAGAGATAATGGATAATTGTCGAATAAAATAATGTTAGAAAATCACATGATGCAAATAGATCTTGCATATTTTTTTTCTTTTATTTTCCATGTTTTTGGTTTAATATGGAGAAATGCATAGCTTCGTTTGAAATGTTAAATATAAACCTTTTGCGATTAAAAACTGTCCGTGTCATTGACAAAACTTATGATTTATGATTGGATTTGACGATGTCAAATACCATTAGTAATTCCACAAAAGCTTATATAAACTATATAAAAAGAAAAATAAATAAAGGACAGGTTTTGGTTTGTTGATTGAAGATTGAGATTTTTAAGTAAAGAAAACTGTAGTCAATCGCGAAGTGTCTGGAGATTTTTTAATTAATTGCTTGATAAACGAGCAAAACATTGGATGTAATAAATTTAACGATGTAAAATATTTAAGAATACGATTAAATTTTTCTTGTATAACAAAATAATTTAGGCTTTCATTGTTTTAATCAGTAAATTAACATGAATAGTAAATGTGTTTTCCTTTATTGTTGGTTAAAAATATGTATTACTTCACATATGTAGCCTATGACTCATCAACTTGACAATCGCATTATATTTCGATGCGTCAGTCGGTTTTATTTAAATAGGCATCTATGCCATCGAATCTCAACGAAATCACTAATATATAAATAAAAAAATATAAAGATTTCATTATGATTATAAAAATAATTAATATCAAAAAATTATAAAAATTTACACAGATTTTATTTGGTAAAACAATTTGAAATAATCAAAATTAATAAAAAAATATGTAGAAAGATATCAAGATTTTAATTTTTTTAATGAAATTTATATATTTATACACGTTTCTTTATAGCTGCTGTTGAAATGAATTCGATAATATGTAAAAAACATAAGCTGTTATACAGATTATTAAAGTTTAAAAAAAGCGTAAATATTATTGTTATTAATTTTCAAAATCAATTTTCTCGAAAATGAAGCTTTGTATAGTATATCAGAAAATATATTTTATTTTCAATTTTTATTTTTACTCAAAGAATATTATTCCGTTTATGGTTATATTATAATTTTGGGTCCATCTGTATTAACAAACATATAATAAGCTTTCATATTATAATTTCTCCAATTTTCGATTTGTTTTCAAGTTCGTTTTTAGTCCATTCTTGTTGTAATCCATTAGAGTTTATTTTTCCAGAATTTTTCAGAACCACTAGATTATCTTCCTATGATTCTTTATTCTGGCACGAGTCAGTAAAACTTTCTTTGCAGCCGAAAATATTCCTTTATTGATGATCGTTGCCGCGATACACACGGATCACGGCTACGCCGACCGTAATCTCTTATCGCATTTTGCACGTGTACATCTTTCGTGACCGCGATCGCGGTACTCTTTGTGAAAATGACCCGGCGCCGGTACCGGCGAGTATTCGGGCGAGTAGCTTTTATTTCATCGACGATGAGACAAAAGTTTGATTGAGGTTGCGTGCAAGGATTTGTTTATCTTTCGATACCGATTCCCGATGACGAATATCGTGCCCGGTTAAACACTTATCGGATTTTCGGTCCGAGAAAGGCCGTGCATGTTTACAAATCAGCGGCCGATATCGAATTACACTCTCGCTCTGCCTGCATTATAGAAAACAGCTTGAGACTCTGCTATTCCGAAACAGGATAAAAGATACGTTTACATTTTTTTTTTCTTTTTTGTATACAGTTGCGTCGTTATATCGCATTTGTTAAGTAAGAATCGATCCTAGATTTAATGTTTAATGTTATGTCGACGGTGATATTATTTGCGATATAATCTTATGTTCTCAAACTTTTAATATTATGCATGATTGTATTAAATTTATAAAACATATAAAACATATTATATCTTGACGAATTTTCTAAGTAGTTTCTTTATTTGATAATGAACGTAAATGACATATTTATTTTTATAAATTATAATATAATTATTATTATAAATATAATTTATGCGTTTACGCGAAAATTTAATCTTAATCCTGGAACGATGTTGGTCCAGGAACCTCGAACAAAATGAAATAGATGTCAGGATAATATTATTAGTATTTTAGAATGTTATCTATATTATTGCTATAGTATTTAGTATGTTACCAATTAAAGAAAATTTGTTGTTTAATGAGAGGTATTCTTGTGAAGAAAAAATTTCTAGTTTATACTTGTTCTTATTTGCATCTAATAAATAATAGTCTTCTTATTTTTCTACGATTTTTTAAAATTTTTGTCATAGTTGAAGAAGTGATGGAAGAATTTCGACACAATGGCCGCGACTATGAGTATTGTCCAGACTTCGATATAGACGTAACGAAACAGAACATGCCGCGGCGAAAGAAGAACAAGAAACCCTTACCAACGGAATGCGTCTTTTGCAGAAATAACGGGGAGGAAGAGGCATATTATCGGAAACACTTGCTAAAGGACATCGATGGACGTATCATATGTCCCGTTCTCAGGTATAGTTTAATTATAACGCTCAAATACAAATTTTATCGCTTTTGGCGTTAAGATATTGCATCATTTTTATTCACTTTCGTAGTCGAAACGGGTGTTATGTAAATGATAAATATATAGTCAAGTGATATATTGTGAGAGTTTTTTTTTTGAAGACGATACGATTGCCATACGAAATAATCACCATACATTTAAATAGATAACTAGTGTTTATAAATAAGAATGTGACGCACGTGCGCGTAAAAAAGACTGAGTGAATAAATAGAAAATTATTTTTATGAATCAATCTATCTCTTGAATTTATTTTCTTTTAAATACCTTAGATTTTAATTTAATTGACAACAGAGAAAGGATCGACATTTATTTTTTATTTCATAAATATTCCCATGATAAATGTCTACAATGTAGTATTTTACGGTGCTATTAGCCTTGGTGTTCAGATTTCTTCAACAGAAAGTAATTTTACGGCATGATCGAAATTCTTTTTTTTTTTCTTCATATACCATGCAAAAATCGAGATGTTTGATTAACAGGGCTTATACATGCCCGATTTGTGGCGCAAGCGGCGATGTAGCACACACAGTTAAATACTGTCCAAAGGGCCCTTACAATCCGTGGGGAATGAGCATACCGAATACCTTCAAATGGACGAGAAACTCTATGGGAAAACGTCGCAACAAGTAAGGCATATGACACTTTCCATGCGGGCGATGGAACTTTTTTTTTTTTTTTAGGTAATTTTTTTAGATTATACTTTGCTTAAGGTAACTTACAGGGAATAAAAGTATCGTAATTAATCTTGACAATATCAATACTACAATTTTTAACCCGAGAGTACACGCGTTTTTCATGTTATTCGATTTTGATATAATTTGTAAATAGTAAATTATAGTGGATACACAGAAACTGTTCCAATATATATATATATATATATAAATTTAAAAAATTGTAATAATTTATTAAATTGAGTATGATAATTTCAACGAAAAAAATCCCTTTTATTATATTTTTTAAACTACACATAACTTACTATATACAAGAGAACATCCTGTGTCACTTTTATATATAATTCATTTTGCACTCCCAATTTATAATTAAATATTATCATTAAATATCAATATTTTTAAATTAAAAAAAAAAAAAATAAAAGAGAATATAATTTTTTTTATTTTGTAGTTCCATCGCCCACAATTGACAAATATTTTACGAAGTAACAATATCTTCTAAGCGCGAGATTTTCAATAGGAAGGAATAAGAAGCGGGCGTTCTTTGAGTATACACCTCCACTGTTAACAGAGGCTATCCATGTCTAATTGACAACGAATTCGTATAAAATAATCTAGATTCTTAGATTTCTCTTATATACTTTTGTACTTAACATTTACACTCGTCTGTGCAGACGAATATCGACACTTGACGTGATCTCGCATCCTCGTGAATACACTGAAACATCGGTTCTAAGTTGAGATCGAGACGTGACTTTAGTTAGTTTCGCGTCGCCCTTCCGCATTCTTCCCCTGCATTTATAATTTATCCCATCTCTCTCGCATTCTTCCTATTTGTAATATAACTCATTCCATGTCATAATTCATAATGCAGTAATGAAGAAAAACTTCGATTTAGAACGAGAAAAAGTTTACGCGTATTTCGAGAATCGCGCGATATGATAGATTCAGTGGCACATATACATCAATTTCACGTCGTGATTTTAAGATTAAACGCAATTTTTTTACACGCGCGCGACATACTTTCGCGATGATTTCTTAAACAGTAGAGATATTTAAAATTCAATGTGACTCACAATATGTCATCGACGAACAAATATACACAGATATTTTCTTAAGATTCTAAATATCGTAGGAAATATATGCGCGCGCCTGTATAACGCCCCTCGATAATATATTAAGTCACATTGAAAGAATCGTGTATGGACAAAAGAAGCTAGCTGCTTTTAAAATGATTATAATAGAAGCGTTTAATTTTTCACGAATTTAGATTTCGATATGTCCTTATGCGCGCATGTCTTAAGCAGTTAGATTTATAACAAGATTACGTATTCCAAAGATCCTCGATATAAATATTTGAAGAATTCATGGGAAGAACACAATAAGCTCGTAATTTGTAACATTTTAGATACAACTTTGTCGTATCTGAAATGAAGCTAAATTACAAGCTATAAATATATTTTTATATATTGTATGATTTTTCTTCTGAATCCATCATTTATATTATAATGTGCCATATATTTCTACTACTCTTTTCTCTTCTTGCCAAGAATATGAAAAAGTCAATATGATGTCAATATAACGATTAACGTGATATATCATAAAAAGTACGTTAGATACTTTGGACATATATAAAGATATGACGAAGTTTGTGGCGCTTTCTTTAATTTTGGAACTTGACATTTTTGAGCGCTTATTTCATTGAATTATGATTCAAATAAAAAAAAAAAAAGATTGTGCAAAATGCAATATGATAATTTAACGAGAAAATTTTATATACAATTTTTTTATATTAATTGCACATGTTCAAATGTAAGAACATCTGTCTCGACTTCGAAGTGACAAGAATAATGTGATCTTTTAAAAGAGAGATCTTATAGCCTTGCTTAAATATTTCAGTACATTAGCCTATTATTTTCTATTTAAACATTTTCCTTCATATATATATATATATATATATATATATATAGCCTAATTGATACCAAATTATTGCAATCAAGAATAACGTACGTCTTTATTTTAATTTATTTTAATTTATTTTTCATTATATATGCGATGTTTCAACAGAACGTTTCGACGATTATATGATTTATCATAATTACATCGTAATTTACCATTGAAAGTTGAATCAATATTACTTAATCGTAACACTACCGATTAATTTTCAAAATATTATTCATTATTTGTTTTCTTCCCTTTTTTTCAATCAAACGTTGTGATGATAACATGTGCCTTATGAAATGTTCAGTTTTTATAATTTTACGATATAGGTTGATGAGACATATAGTTTAATGTTTAATACATACATATATAGTGTAAGTATAATATATCGTATGAAAGATAACTATTATATATGCGCATTTCACATGCGTTTTTACGACAAATTTGAAATGTGCATTTCGAAAATATGGAAAGTCTTATCGACCGACATCGAATGTTTTGAATAGTTAATAAGAAAGTGATAGATGCTCTTATACGAGCATTACGTGAGCAGTGATATTAATTTATACATCTTGTAGCGTTATAAGATGTATATTTTATGAGCTTATAAATTATCATCGCAATATCTATATATTTTTATATGTGTGCGGAAGCGTGTCCTTTGCGTGATATCAAAAGTCTGTGTAGCAATAATCTAGAATAATTGTATAAAAATAATTTTCCCTCAAAAGTTATCTTACATGTTTAAATATAGTTCCGTGATTATTTTATTTATTTTGCTTTATCAGTTGGCACAAAACGGTCTGTTCTCAATTCTGTGTATTGTACGTATTATTGCCATATCCAGAGAATATTGGAACTGTTGTCACTGTCAGTCTCGCTACGATCTTGTCAAGGCCATCGAAACAAACTCTGTTATCGAAACGGTACTTCTTCGTGTTTATATGTAGGCTTTCGCTTCGAAGAAGATTTGACAATTCGTAGAAGGCGCATGCTTTTTTGCAGTCGACGCTTCTTTCCGATACTTTTTAAAAATTCGCGAAAGGACACGCTTTCATATTTTTTCGGCACGTAATTACATATTGATAAACTTTCTAAAATAATTAAAAAGATGAAATTTGTTGAAAAAGTTTTAACAATTTGAAAATTTTCCCCGAGAAAACAAAAATACATGTGGTTGAATAATAAATAAATCAGCTATTGTGTTGTGTTGTATCTTTTTATTCGCGTCAACAAATGTAATAAATCTGTACATTTATTTTCTATATAATATATAAATATACATATAATCTCCATGCAAAATACACGTGGTTGAAAAATAAATCGGGTATTGTATCTTTTTACCGCATCAACAAATTTAATAAATCTGTACATTCCTTTTCTATTTAATATATAAATATACATATGTTATTTCATTTCTTTTTAATTACTTTGGAAAGTTTATCAATATGTGTGCGAATTACGTAGAGAAGTTCCCGCGAGAAAAATGTCAATTTTTTCTCTGATATTTTTTTTTTATAACTCTGCTGTTAAATGAGTTATTGTTACAACTTAATACTTAATATTAAAATTTAAGTTCGAAGCTTTCCTATTTTTTGTTACTCGTATAGTAAAATATTAAAAATATAGAGTATATAAGATACAGAATATATGTATATGTGCGTACACATACAGTAAATTGAGTTAATTCAGCGCTATACGCTTAATTCCATCAGTTAAAAGCAGCTAATAATTAATGTCGCAAATTTAGTTTACAATATTTAATAGATTACATCACGAAATATTTAGAAGTTATTATTTACCAAGTTATGATCTTCAAGACACATTTCAATCCTCAAAATATAATTCATCTTCGAAAGAATTCATGTTCCATTAATCAGCTTTAATAGTATAGCACTAAGAATTTTATTTGCATAAACATTGATGATATTTTGAAGAATGTACAAATAATAATTACTTGAATAGAAAAAGATAATTTGACAGCATTATGTATCACCTTTGAATGACAGCTTTTTTCAAGAATTGAAATGTTTTAAAGGTTTAATATCAGCTGGAAAAGAAAAAGAAATAGGATAAAGCACTCGAATATTATGAAGGACGGTGCAATAAATACTTCCAGTTTTGTTTTTTGCCAACAATAAAATAGTATATAAGAATTGTTCATACTAGAAATTACGACAAATTATGAAATTGTTCCTATTAGAAATTAATAATATATAGCAACGAAGTGTTATATTTCTAAAATTTTGGAGTGTATATAAAAACACTTTTGTAATTATTACTTATAAAGCATACTATTTAATAGTGCGAATAAGTTCTTACTTTTGTAAGATATGATGCGCCTTGTACCTTATGGCATACGTTGCCGAAGCTTAGAATTATATGCGCAATTTCTATATAGAGTACTGTCACAATATACCGATTGATTTAGAGAATGCGAGATGACTTTATAATAACCTGAAACCGTACAATGGCATTCTCGTAATTAATAGCAGCAGCAAATCATAACGATTAAAGCAGCAAATAAGAAATAAATTTCATATATATATATATATAAAACCAAAAGAAATTTAAAAATTTCATAATTCCAGGTTCACAATAATTTTAATGTCCAGTTGCACGTTTTACAGAATTGTACAAATAATTATTTTGTCGCCTCTGATATTGATCGAGGCTCCTCTGATTAAGCGTTCTTGTTCGCAAACACATAACTCGAACGATTACACACTATTTATCCAAAAATGAGAATTTTCTAGTTGGTGCGATGAAACCTTTTGGATTTTTATTTTTCTTGTATCCCCTCACCGTATTAAATTTCCGTTTATTCGGAACAAATCTTGTGCATTCTGGGCATTCCTTCTTTTTATAGTCGTTTGTATTTTAAGATTAGTCTTGCGCATATTATCGTAATCATCTCGCCATTCTAATTATATTAAGGATAATTATTATTTCCGCTTTATATATATATTAATATGTTATTTAAGTATATTTGTACAAAATTGTATTATGCTCAATAATGAATTATAGAGAATATATATGCATTTGAATAAAAGACAATTTATTTACCTTCCGTCATATGATGTCGCTTTTTTTTTTAGTTATATATTCAATGGTATAACGTGTTACAAAACGTTGCAAAATTTATCGGAGATCTACGAGTTACACTTTCTGTCCCTTCATTTTAAAATATGACGTGACTGTATACATTACCCGGAATCTATGTCTTATACATATATGTATAAACAGATTAGTATAACTTATTCGCGCATGTGCGAAAAGGCAATTTATCTAGCCACTAATCTTATTAATATTTTTAAATCAACGCAGACTAAATAATTCATTTTTTTTTTTTTTTTGCGTGAACTATAGTCGCTATTTCAGCATAAACTAATTATATAAATCGTCACAACACACTGGCATGTTTTTGTTATAAAATTTGATTTTTATTCTCATTCTATAAAGTTGTAATTATTATTTTAAAATGCACAGTTTGTATTATAATGAAACATTTTAATTATTCAACTTAAGGATATTATATATGTATTTTCATAAAAATTTTTACCAGTTGCTACTTTCAGTATCGGCTAGTAAGTAGGTCACATCCTTTGTATTTGCCTAGTCGAACGATATTCGTCCTTGACACTATAGAATTATATTATTTAAATTGTGAAATTAATATTCAATTTTGCATTTATACGTATTTTCCGATCTAATAATGTTACCATCCGTTCATGAAATTATTTAGTATTTATTATTTTTTATCTCAAATAAGATCATTCCTTTGTAATTCCAATTAAACAGAATATCTCTAGGTTACTCTCGTTATATTATTTAGGGCCACTTCGATTAATTTAATTGTTGATTAATTTGCAGGATCTACTTTTTGGAACAGCAAAACTTCTATTATGTTATGAATAATAATTATATCATTTATTACCAGCATCCACGTTGGCACAGTATGAATGATAATTATATTATTCGAAATTTTAATGTTAATCATGCAAGTTAATCAATGATTAAAATTGAAATTTAATCAAGTGGCTTGTAGAGTTATAAACATTTTTATTATTCGTTAATATCTTCTTTTTCTCTTTTTTAATATTTCGAAATATAGTGATATATGAAACACGCCGCTATTATATTTTACCTTCGAAAATTGGTCGGTATAACAAAAGATAGTATGCTATTAGCGTCATATCTGCATCTGAACATTCCCCATAAACCGGGAAATATTAGCACATCCTGCATACATAAATGTGCGCTCGTGTTAAAAGTCCTTCAATAGACCACGGGCCACCGGATAGTAACGACTCGTCGTCATGCCGCAATGCTACGTGCTGCTAGTGAACGTTATTGTCGTCGCGACAATGATGATGATGATCGGCGTCGCATTTTCGGAAGGTACGAATCGCGAACTCGTTCAGATCGAAAGACCAGTTCGAATGACTCGAGTGGGAAACGACCTCTTCCCTCAAAATCGGAAGGCGATGTCATTCACCAACTCTTTGCCTATATTCTTTTTGCATCTTCTCAAGTACAAAGTACAGTATCAGAAGCTGGATAAAATCATGACTACCACTACTACTACTACTACTACTACTACTACCACTGTTCCACCGCCTAGAATTTGCATCTGTGTAGCGTTCTATTTGTGCGGTAGTCATACTGATGGTGCAGGAATCGATATTCGGTGAGTTGGTCAAAATTCGGTAATTTTAATCGATATTATTTGTTAGTTCATCAACATCGATAAATTTTTATTATCTATTTAATCTTAATTTTATTTCATATATTCTTTTTATTTGGTCTTATTCTCTCTATTGAGATTTAATTAAAATTTAAAATTTAATTTTATAATGTTCTAAATTATTTTAAAATTGTATCTCTTTTTAAATTTTCTATAGAATTAAATTCTGTATTCTTATACACATTAGGTAAACTAAATTTTAAATTATGATCGATTTTGATCTAGAATTTAAGATGTAACTAATTATTGTAATAATCGTGTCGCAGCACTTATAGATGCTCTGAAGTCTACGAGGTCTGTTGCCACCTGTTGCGGAATGTCACAATACCACGTCCAACAATACCTCCGACATCACCCCCAACTCCGACTACTCGTCCAACATCACCACCGATCATTTTCCCGACCGTACCACCGATTCCTACCGTACTTCCGAATTGCATCTGCATGGAGATATCACTGTGCACCGGAATAGTCAACATTTTCGGCGAGGGTATAATAAATCCGCGGCAACAGTACGGCCTGTGTCCAAATGCCAATCAAGTTTGCTGCAGCACACTGGCGACCACGAGACAGCGACCAACAACGAGCCCTCCGATGACCACGATACCGACGACGATGATGACGACGACGACGACGACGACGCCGACACCTGGACAGACGCATCTGTGCTTCATGTGCAACAATACTATTCAGTGTTTCACTTGCATGAACATTATCGCGCCAAACAATAGCGTGATAGACCCAAGGTTCTCCCAGATCTTGTCGGGAGGAAATGTTTGCGCGCTGATAACCCTGCTGCCCTGTTACGCTAGCCCACCTGCCTGGTCAGTTACGGATTTACTCGGTCCATTGAAGAATCCGGGTACTCCGCAGGCTTGTTATTGCGTGAAGACTTGGCTGTGTTCCGAGGGAAACGTAGTAAGCCCGGACGGTCTGGGTATAATAGATCCGAGATTCACGGTTTGCTCGTCGACCGACCAAGTATGCTGTCGACTGGTGGGAATCGATCTTCAAGGTCTTCGCAGCGTTTCCGCTTCCTCGTCCACAGATCTCGCTGTCGAACGATTCGATCATTTGACTTCGGAGATTACTTGTGGTATACAGAACAACAATTACGCACCGCGTAAGTATAAACTTGCTTAAAATTTTATTCGAATGACAATAATAACAATCGCTAATTATTACAGCGCAGCCTGCTCCCGCTAACTCCGGGAAGACTTATTTCGCCGAATTCCCGTGGATGGTCGCGCTTCTCGTAAAGCCCACAACCGGCGATTCTTACGTTTTCAAATGTGGTGCTTCGATGATAAGTAACGAGGCCGTCCTCACTGCCGCACATTGCGTTGTAAAGTATGTTTTATTAAATTACTACTTAAAGTATGCATTATTGCGTTATAAATTGAAGACGGAAAAAAGCTGTCAGAAAAATGTCTAAGAGATGTTATTGTAGCTTTTTGAAACGTCTTTTGAACTTGTGTGTTGATATAATCGACCGATATATTATATATATTTTTCTTCTATTAATTTCTTAACAGTCAGAAACCTGAAAATTTAATTGCACGCTTCGGTCAATGGGATATAAGAAGTAACATTCAACCATTGCCTATTCAAGAAGCAAATATTCTCACAATAGCTGTGCATCCGTCTTACTACAGCGGTGGGCTATTTCACGACGTAGCTGTTCTTATTCTGGAAAAACGAGTCGTCTATAGCGCGAATGTCATGCCGATTTGCCTTCCTGAACAGGGTAAGGTCTTCCCGGCCGGGAGCAAATGCTACGGAATAGGATGGGGTAGCAATTCGTTCGGTAAGTTTCAAAAGTGATTTTTGCAGACTCCTTACCGTTTCTTTCAATTTAGCATTCATTCGTAAAATCATGCTCTAGGATCAGAAGGGCAATATCAGGCCGAGCTTCGAAAGATCGATCTTCCTATCGTCGATCATGCGGATTGTCAGACGCGTTTACGAAGTACGAAATTGGGCCAGTACTTTCAACTGCACGGATCATTTATCTGCGCGGGCGGCGAAACGAACAGAGACACGTGTCGCGGTGACGGCGGTGGACCTCTGATTTGTCAAGCTACGACGGGACAATTTTTTCAAGTGAGTCAGAAATCAATATATAAATGTTTTCTCTCCCTCTAAAAATTTTAAAAATCTTTTCTTTAAATATATATATTTTCTCTCTCCTTCTAGATATCCGCAATATTAAATTTTTAAAATAATTATATGTTTAATCAATTACACTCTTATTTTGTTTTAGTTATTATTTCAATTCTTATTTACTTACTTACTGTTTATTTATTGTTAATTTTGCTTAGTGTTTTAATTATATCTGAAATTAAATTGAGTCGATAGACACATATTAATACTGAATGATATAAGAAATATGATATATACGGATATGTGTGTGTGTGTATATATATAAGCTTAGATAAATTTAAATTTCAGGCTGGCATTGTATCATGGGGTATTGATTGCGGAATCTCTAATGTTCCTGCGGTATATGCCAGTACATCACAACATCGTCAATGGATAGATCAACAGCTCGCGGCTTTTGGCGTATAGTGATGCGTAGGATGTTTAATATTTCTAGTTCAATAGTTGTCATGTGCTTTTTACGATCATACAGTTACCATAATCTTTTTACTCCGCTCACGAATTATAATATACAATAGAATGTATTATACAATTGTACTTGTTAGAAAATATTGAAACTTATATTATGTATATATGTATACTTTGCATTATAAAATATTTATAAATATTATTCATTTTATAGAATTAATAAACACCATTTACTTGTGTAATATAAGTAATTGCGCATTTTTGTGTAATTAACCTTCAAAAATAAATTATAAAAAATATAGAACAACTGATATAATTTAATATATATATAAAACCGAATTTTCAATTTAATAAATATTCCACATAGTATCGTACATAAATATCATTATCGTGATATCTAAAAATTGATTCTAAAATAAAATTGCACTAATAAAAGACAAATATATAAAATATAGATATTTAAGCTTGCGATACCGTTATTTGATAATTAACAATTAAAAAATTGGCAAAAAGAAGCTTCCACCGTGACAATGTTTTCACATTGCCGTGACCAGGATTCGAACCTGGGTTACTACGGCCACAACGTAGGGTCCTAACCACTAGACGATCACGGCTACTGGAAGAACTGATTGCATATTGGAGAATTGAGCATAATGTTCGCGCCAGTGATAGAATTTTCATAATTAAGCACATACTTTAATATCGTAATAAACGGTATAACTAATGTATTTTTGTAATGAGATAATATATACATAAGATAATTATAATATATAAAAATCTGAGTTTCAAAAAATTACACCGGAGGACGATGATGTAAGTATATAAAATATCGAAAATATTTAAATGCTCGCATAAGGCTATTAAGGCAGTGATGGATAATTACAAAAAATAACTCCCACCGTGACAATATTTTCACATTGCCGTGACCAGGATTCGAACCTGGGTTACTACGGCCACAACGTAGGGATAAATATAAGAACATTGTGTTTAGACTAAATAACATAATATATGTGCAATAAATCAGAAATAATTAAAAAAAAAAAAAAAAAAAATTGAATAATAAATTTGATTTTTAATTTAATCTCTTCAAAAAAATTAATTTGAGAATACGTTTTTTTTTTAAAGTAATATGCGCAAAAGATACGCTTGTTTTTAAATAACAATACGTCAACATTGTTTTGATGAGGAAGTAATTATTTAATTACATTATTATATGAAAGGGAGATATATATAACGCGTGTATTCATGACTTCCTGCTAACAATTATAATTACTGTCAATGATTACATCATTTAGATAGTAGCAGAATATCTTAACGCATAGCTCTTTTCAAGTTGCTGTCATATTTCTTATTGCAAATAATACATATATAAGCTTTGTTAATCTTGAGACTTTCATGATTGTAAAAAGGATTATAAGAGTAGAAAGACATGTCTCTCTCTCCATATATCTACGATACCAAAGATTTTGATTTTATAGATTAAGATTTTACATTTTGCACAGTAGATTTTTATAAATTCTTTTAATTCATTCATTTTGCGCATTTTGTTCACTTTCCGAGTGATAAATGCGTTTGAAATGATTTGCGAAAAACATGATTCATATTGTTTCCCGTTGCGTTTGGATGAAATGGCAATATAATTGATCATTGACATAGTGCTAATGAAACGATGTTGCAACAGCTGATACCTGTCAGTGCTACGCGTAAGCAGCGCAGCGGTAAAGCACACGATAATTCCGATAATTTCTATATATTGACGTGCGTCATTTATGACGATTAAATGGCATGTATTTTATTGACCCATTTTTAACATGCTAGGTAAATCCGCGTAGATTGTATTTCTGCAATGAGCATGTAATATGCATTATAGCTCACGTGTGTTGACTCTCTCTATTTTTTCTTTCTATATTATTTATAAGTTCTCGCACGTTTTTGGAATTTCCGAATATTAGAATGTATGTTATATTATGTCACTGCAATGACTCTCAGACGAATCGACAAACTTTCTATTTCTTTGGCAATGCTCAAAAAACTAATTTTCTACATGATTGAGATTTTTTATTATTATCAATTATAACGTAAAAATCTGAAAAAGAGAGGAGGAGAGAGAGGACCAAGTAGGAAACTACGCGGTTGCTCAACTATTCTGTACTGAAGATCAAGGATTAACTTTAAATCTCTATTTGAACTTTAGTCCATTAGTAATCCATTGTAATTAATTTATTAGATGTCTAGTAATTATTTATGTTCATTATATTAGTCTGTTTGGTAATACAATCTAAAATTATAAAGTTAATTTGCATAAATTGCAGCAATTGCAGTTAATTTAAAGGCCTATCGGACTCAAACGTGTGCAATTATCATAAAATTATCGCAAGAACTTCAAAGAAACGCTTTCTATAAATAACTATAAAATAGTATGTTAAATTATTAAATCAATGTGATTTTTATTGAATAGCTTAATTCGCGAAATTTGTCATTTGATTTATTAAAATTTTTATAAAAATGTGATATCTCACACACACACAACAAATATTATAAATATTTATTAGTTAAGAATCAAATCAAGTTATAGCAAATAGTTGTATATAAAATTTATCATAAATAAATAATCACAAATAAAAATAAGTAAATAAATTCGATATTAACATAACTTCGAATTTATAATCTGCTGACCATTAAACTTATACTTTTATATTTCTATTAATCGGGGATTGATATCATGTCTTATTGTTAATATATTTATAGAAAACGAGATGTGCATTGTTTTCATATTATATAAATTTCAATGATCCGCGATTGTTTTCTTTGTAACTTTTTAAATCATAATTCAAATTATAATATCATAAATTTAAATTATAATTCGGATATTTTTCTTCTTCCTACGATAAGCTGTACAAAAAAAATCTTGTTTAAAATATCATGGCAAACGAGCCGTTGATTGTTTTAATAATGCATTCTAAGAATGCTCATCTAGACATAAATGACCTTAACACTAAAAACTTGGTAAGTCCCTGACCTACCGAATATAGAATAGAATAGCGAGACACGTTGAGTATATCGCAATTCGGCAAGAATTTAATACGAATACCAAAATTATGTTTGATTTGCATATTTTATGTGCATTTATATTATTACCGATTACAATTTAACGAAGTCACTTTTCGGCTTTTAAAAACGCGCGTATGAAACTTCAAATTCTTTATTGCGATATTTATATAATTCAGTGATTCTAATGTCAAGAAATAAATAAACTCTTGTTATTTATTGCAAAATTCGCGACGAGATCAACTCTGGATGCAACAAAAACCTGTGTTATCGAAAAAAACTCTCGTTCTTTTACTTGTTTTGAGACATTCCTTGCTACTTAGAAAACATCAATATATGAAGGTTTTGCTTAACCCTTGAACCCTTTAACATATGTTATATTGTGTGGAGGAACGGGAATTTCGCATTCCAAGAACGATCGTGCGAATTCTTCTGCTGAAACTTCCAGGAAAATCGCATCAAAAATTCCCAGGGCCAACGCATGAGTGGGAAATGCCGGTTCTCCAAGTTTACAATCTCAAAGTGGTAATGATGGTATGACAACAGCGAGGAAAAAGGTGGGGAGAATACTCGGTGATAAATGCTCGGAGTAGGGATTCTGCGGATTATACTAAGAAAATCGCAGTTCTCTACTCAGAGGCGTGCTAATCGGGCATCGCTGTTCCGAGTGGAAGGTGCTCGTTCGTCGTTTCTTGTGTTTTCTTCTTGGTGAGTATCAAATCAATTTTCGTGCTCGATCAAAACATTTAGATAGCTTAATTACTTCTCATGAATTTTTTAAATAAGAGCTAGTAATGTCAGTTTGTCGTTTATCTATGATCAATATCTAAATATCATAATTTGTGTGTGTATGTGTGTATATGTGTGAACTTCGTTTATGTCACCTTAATGATCTAAATTTTAATTTTAGCGTATAATAACGATTATCGAATTAATTAATATGTAATCGTATAAATAATGATAACTATGTAAATTATTTTCTACAATATGTAAAATTGTGTCTTATACATATGTGTGTGTGAATGTATGTGTGATAGCGCAAAAAAGTTTTTGATTTATATTATTTCTTACAAATCATTCGAATTTCGTTGTCGCTAATAATGCCGGCTAAACGGAATTCGGTTATATTGATAATACCGGTTTGTGATCGCCATCGTTATTCGATGTCAGACAAAGGTCAGTAGTAAACAATTATGGATAAATATGTCGAAAGATTTTACGATCAAAATAATTATATAACAGTTATACCAAACGAGCATAATATTTCAATGCTTTGGAATGACGAAATTCACGTAGCAACAAATTTCGAATATTCGGGATAACTGGCGAAACATCCTCTAGTCATATAAACGAGAATATTCTATCATAAAATTCCATCATATCTAAAATCTATCTAAAATCTATCTAAAAGACTCTATCTAAAAGCGCGCTTATATGCATAAACAGAATAAGGAAAATATTTTGAGATGATGACGCATATATTTGTACATATATTTTCATTGCAGAAGCGAACATTATGCTGATTACATGAGAACATCAAATATCTTGAATAATCATACATTGAAATTATTGCGTGTATTTCATGGTCATATATCAAAAGAAAAAAACTATACGAATGTCTTATTTTATAAGAATATTTTTTGCATGTAAAATTAAAAATTTACTATAATATTATTATTTCTGTTACAATAAATAGAATTTTTATTATGATATTAATATCTTGTATAACATAAAGAAAAATAATTGTTTTCTTTATGATATAAATTTATAAAATTTTCTTTTTGATGTTCTCATATTATATATATATAAATTAATATACAATATGTAACTTTTTATATAGTTCATTAAAAAGCAAATTTCAAGCAATTGATGCTTAATAAATCTTAGCATAGTTTGTTGTTGCGATTACAGAAGAAAAATTCACCACTGTTTCATTACATATCAAAACATTTTCATTTCTTGAATATTTTCATGATATTACGGTTATCACTACTATCTAATTACTATAATTGCGAAATATTTAATATGGTATCTCGTATTTCTCGATAAGTCAGGGGAATCCTTCCATAAGACGGAAAAAAATTGTTATCAAAAAAACTTTACAACTTTTATTCTCTATTTATGCTATAATTGTTCTAATTTTGAAATCTTATTTTTCTCGAAGAAGTGTATTATTTATAGAAACAAATATTCTTTCTCTTTTTTTTGATTGTATAACACGCTGAGATATAAAATATTGAATCCATCTTGTTATATTTTTACGTGTTTTCAAACAATTTGCAGGGATATATTTGGAAATACTTCAACATAAATTTAATATACATCTTCCATTCTTCTATCTCGAATAGGAATGTTTTTTACGCGTTTTTTGTTTATTCAAAAATACTTCTTGATGATAGCGACAAGAATAGCTGAAGGCTAAATTTCCTTACATTAATAATCATAGAAAAGACGAAGCGCGATTATGGACTTCACGGGCCGCTGAATTCTAATTTACATTTACTTCCTCTGAGTTTTCTGGCTTATAGTGACCGAAGCATCGCTGTGTCATCGCTATTTATAATACAAAAAAAAAAAAAAAAAAACAA
>NW_021850397.1:1776771-1780749 GCF_003651465.1 Formica exsecta
AAAAAAAAACAATCATTGTGAGAATTTTTCATTGTAGACCGTTCGAGGACGATTGCGTTCTGCATTGCCTCGCGGTTATATTACACCACTTCATCGTATCTGCTTCAGATAGTCCGTGGTACGAACTATGTGGCGACTGGTTTTTATGTTGACCTTGGTCAGCGTAGCCTTGGTAGCATCGTTGCCAGCGGCACAGCAGGACAGCGGTAGCCTCGACAGTCTCATCGACCAGACTTTTCCCGAAACCAAGACGACCCCTCAATCGGTGCCTCAGATAGACGGCGATATTGACAGCCTGATCAATGACGTCTTCAAGAGCGGAAACATCACCACCACTACGCCGAAAAATCTCTATCTCGGCACGCAAAATACACCGCCCCCGAAACTCGACAATTGCGAATGCGTGCCCTACTATCAGTGCAAGGAAGGCAAGATCCTGGACAACGGGATCGGTATCATCGATATCAGGTTCGGTGCTGATGATAACAAGTCCCAGGGGTGAGTTTATTGACCAAAGATCGAAGTCTCGGCCGGTTCTCTACCGGCGGATGGATTGCGGCATGCTGTGAAATTTTTTCGACGTGTACGAAATTTGCCGAATAACGACGCAGTAAGATCAAGGTCGGAAAACTTTAATAACAATTATGGTTTTGGTATTCCCGATAATGACTAGTATTACATTCTCTTATTCTCAAATTTATTTACATTGATTTCCCGGGTTTTAGTTAAATTTGGTAATGGTATCCTATAATTATAACATTATCTTTTCATTATCCAGATATATGTAGATATGTAGATAAATGTAGTATAAATATATATAGTATTATAAATTTTAATATCTTATTTATAGTTAACTGTACTAAATGCATTTATTATCAGTTAATATTATTTATATATATAAGTATTTGACTTAAAAATACTTATTTCAATTAAAAAAATGATAACCAACTATTAATAATAATAATTATTATTATTTTCTGTTTTATATAAAGTAATAATAGAACAATATTATAAAAATATTTAACTTCCTTTCTTAATAATTTGTAGCAAATATATTATCTTTTATTATGTGAAGATGTTTTTAGATAATGTTTTTAAAAAGCGTAACTTTTTGTTACAAATTCCTTTGTAAATTGACAAAAAACATCTATATTATTTATCATTATACTTGCATCTTTATAATGTACAATATAGTCATCGAATGCGTTTATAGCATGATAGTTACAACAAATAGTTTGAGTCATACACGGAGGATGATTACGTTAGAAGGAAAGCGGAAGTAATAGTGCGTCAATATTGCTGAACTAGAAACGGTTTACGATTTCTTTTGTTATACATGTACAGTGCTCAGCTCTCGACACAATGCTGTGCATTCATAAATGACAACGTAATTAAACATATTCTACGCGGCGATTGCTTATCGAGGGCACAATGTTAAAAAAACTGGCTCTCTAATTATTATAATTGTGAGTAATCGAAGTATCATTTAATTATAGTAGTTGAAATTGCAGAATTAAAGAAAAATATAACTCTGAAATATTTACAATATCACACACGGTATCACGGTCATCATTAATTGTTTACTGGCGCCGTTTGCAATTAGCTAAAAATGTTCTCCGTGCGTGACTGAGCAAGATGGAAATGTCTGCATGTATGTACATACAGACATTTCCATCTTGCTAATTTATAGTGAATACTATGATTAATTATAAAAAAATCAAGTGCGCTGTGGTTTTGAGTTTCAAACTGACTATTTATTTTAAGCATGTCATCTCTAAACGTACTATGTACGCCGCATGAGACTATCTTTGGGAAATAAAATCCTCCTCTCTAGAACTGCTAATAAATAATAATTTCCATTGTTAATTTAAGCACATATAATTTCCATTCGATAAGCAATTAAATCGTACAGAAAAGAAACTATTGACAAACATAGAGAATTGCTCATTTTTCATAATTTCTCTTATATATCAATATATATAAAATGATGGTGTAATATTCTTACAACTTAGCAACTGTCTAATATTTAAATCGTTTTATGTCACGAAATTTTGAACCTGCAATCTTTTAATATACAAACATAATTTAATAAATTTTCGTTATTAGCGAAATAAAAAAACATTTTATTCAAAGGTCCAAAATTTAAAAAAATAGAAACAATATGTTTTATTGATCTCTCTCTTTCTCTCTTTCAGATATTCATTGAAACTCTTTTAGAGATGCTTTTCAGACTTTTCTGTTACTTGCTTATTTAGATGCGAATAAATGACGCGTCGCTATTCGTAGTATAAAATTAATCAATAATGAGAATAATCGATCGTGACGTTTTCACAATTATTTGGTTGGATATTTAGAGCTCTTGGACCATGCGAGAATTATTTGGACGTTTGTTGCAAACCGCCGGATCGACAGGCACCATCCACGCCGCGACCGAACGATAGAATCGGATGTGGACAACGACATGCTGAAGGAGTTGGTTTTAGGATCACCGGCCAGACCGATAACGAGGCCCAGTTCGGCGAGTTTCCGTGGATGGTGGCTATCTTGAAAGAAGAGGCCATCGGCGAAAACGGCCAAAAATTGAATGTTTATCAATGCGGCGGTGCACTTATCCACCGACAAGCCGTTCTCACTGCGGCTCATTGCGTTAATGGGTCAGTATTCGACTTGTTATAAATATTGTTATGATAGCAAATGACAACGTCATATTTGATAACCTTAGTTAGCAAAATGTTAAGATTATCTATTCTTCAATCGTGGTCTCGAACAAGATAGTTTTAAATGAGATAGAAGGAAATACAATCAACCGCAACTGGCGTCGCGTTAACGCAATTGAATGAGTGAATATGAATTAATTTAGGACACACAGATATTACAAATCTTTTTGAAAAATCTTTCGATTTGGCAAGAGAATATATTCGACTATGTCGAGAATTACAATAGAGTATTACTTCAAAATAAGTCTTGTCTCAAATATACGAATGAAAGTATAGAAATAAGTGTTATTTCGAGTACGAAAATAAGAACAAGATCTTAACATTTTGCATCTTGCTCTTTCTTCGTTATTTTCTCTAATTTAACAATACATTTCGATCAACAGAAAACAGCCAAACGAACTCAAAGTCCGCGCGGGAGAATGGGACACGCAGACGAAGAACGAGATCTACCCGCATCAGGACCGCGACGTCGAAAAAGTCGTGGTTCACGAGAGCTATCATTCCGGCGCACTTTACAACGATTACGCTATACTGATCTTGAAAAGCCCGGTCGAGTACGCGGAGAATGTAGATATCGTCTGTCTACCAGAAGTGGACACGAATTTTGACGGATCCAGATGTTTCGCCAGTGGATGGGGAAAAGACGTATTCGGTAAGCAATATGCAAAAGTACAAAAAAGAACGAATATCCATTGATTAAACGTCTTAATATGTCTTTAACACGAGACAATAATTGAAACGATAACTGATCATTTATATATATATATATTTCAATCATTAATGTACATATGTGTTTTGCGCTATTATTGGTCATAATCCGAGCGGTTAATTGAAATTCTCTACAATCTTCAACAAATTTTAATTTACAAGTGTATACAAATCAAAAAATATAATAGTATTTTGTCTCTCTGTCATATATTTTTAAATATGTGATTATGTTAATTTTGTTAATGAGACACAAAGATAAGTATAATTAATTATAACGGTTTATTATATATATATATATATAAGACCAATAATAGCGCAAAACACATATATACATTAATGATCGAAAAACTAAATTCTAGATTAGTGCAAGATGATATAGTAATCTTATTTGCTGATATTTAATTATAGGCAAAGAGGGACGTTATCAAGTGATCTTGAAGAGAGTGGAACTTCCTGTGGTAACAAGTGAAACATGCCAAAGTATTATGCGTACCACTAGACTAGGAAATTATTTTGTTTTGGATAAAAGTTTCATCTGCGCAGGTGGAGAAGT
>NW_021850397.1:1781556-1783251 GCF_003651465.1 Formica exsecta
GGGAAAGATACTTGCAAGGTAAATTCGAAGCATCCTTCACAAAAATTTCTTTGTTATTTATATAATTGTAATATTGATTTGTGTAGAGCTGTTCTATCAAATTCACTTTATTTTTGTTTTACAATTACGTATAATAGTTCGCGAATTCAAGATTACAAAGAACCGTGTAATAAGAATCTCGATCAAATATTTTTCTTTTAATCTTCTTGCATTGGACAATCGTATCTTGCTGTAATTTCCCGAAAAACAAACAAAAATTGGAGCAATAATTATTTATATATGAATGCTAGTGTTAAATTTTATAAATTTGAGCTATAACTCAAGTCACTTTCTCTCCCAACAATTTTCTGCAAAGAACGTTCCTCTCTCCTTTGTATTTTATATTAGACAAGAAAATGATTATTCGATTTTCTTTTTTATAGGGTGATGGTGGAAGCCCATTGGTGTGTCCCTTAAAAGACAATCCAAGCAGATATGTTCAAGCTGGAATCGTGGCCTGGGGACTTGGTTGCGGCGAAAACGGAACTCCTGGCGTTTACGCCAACGTAGCCCATGCCCGTCAATGGGTCGACGAGCAGATAGCCTTTTACAATTTAGATAATACCGTTTATCAGTATCCCAACTGACTGTCTTTCTTATCCGACGATTTGTACCAAGCACGTGTGAATCACGCAATTTTTCTCTCTTTTTTTTGTCATACTCATCTATTACGAGTTGTGCTTTTTGTACTGAGCTTTTTTCCTGAACAACTTCACTTGAAAGCAAATGATGAAATATTGACAAGTTACACGTTAATATTCAGATAATACAGGATAGAAAAAAATTTAGTGAATCTCTTTTAATATTAAGAGTCTCGCGTGTTTATATACTTATGTATAAGCTGAGTTATGTGCATTTCGAAAGTAATTTTATATGACAAAGGATGAATAATCCTCAAAGTCAATGTATGACATTTTATATATGATGCATGAGCGAATAACACATTTTTATTAAAAATAGAACAATGTCAAGTTTATTTCCTTTTGAAGTCTTAAAAATATCTTAATAATTTTCAATCAATCAGCTCTTAATTTGCTGATGACAAATTTCACAATATAATACTAGTCACAATAAAGAGATTGCTCAAACGTTATTACAATAATAAAATGTTCGATAAAAAATAATAAGAATGCAGGTAGAGAAAAATAAAAATATTTGTATAAATTTGTATCTGTGTGGTATAACAGAGAAGCGATAATTAAATAATAACAAGATAAATAATATTAAATTGAAAATATTTCTATTAAGGGGATCCTGAACTGACGGGCGAACTCCGATGGGTTAGCGCCCTCATCTAAACGTAACTAAAAGGGTCTTTTATACGCGTTCCCAGAAAATTATTATATACATACAATCATTAATAATTGGAATATTCATGGCATTTTTTAAGATCCTGTGACGATTGAAATATCTTAATTTTAATCTTACATTATCAGTTTATCGCACATTAATTATGTAAGATTGAATATTCACAACACATCCTATGTCAAGATTAAATCATAATTTTTATATTAATAAATAATAAAAAAATTGTACATGTATGCAATTTTTAAGACATTTTTGAATGAGAAAGAATATCCAAAATTTCAATAATCAGATTTGTCTAAAAAAATATTCCCAGATAGCAAAATGCTAGCAGCATGCGCGCAGATTGGC
>NW_021850398.1:0-447 GCF_003651465.1 Formica exsecta
CTCAGCGATGAGTCTTGACTCGTCACCAGTATGAATGGAAACCTCTTCGAGTAGTCCATCCTAAATCACTACGCCTAAACAGCCCCCTCTTCTGCTCCCAATTAATAATACGATCTTCCAATGTTTTTGGACACAACACATATTTTTGTATAATTTGAAATACATACACACGCATGTATGCATGTATAATTTTGAATTATTTTGACATTTATTATTGACTTTCTTTTGCGAACAGTTTTTTTGCGCACATTTCTTTTGCGCACATTTCTTTTGCGCACAGTTCATTTGCGCACATAAATTTTAGTTTTAAATCAGAAATAGGTTTGGGTTAGGTTATATCTTCCGGAAGTGGAGCCCCCCCGTAGGGGGGGCGGAACCCACTGTGTCGGCGCATACATTTCCCCATCCACACAACAATTGTAGGATGGACCTAGCTTCGCGATGGGG
>NW_021850398.1:474-2987 GCF_003651465.1 Formica exsecta
AACTAAAATTTATGTGCGCAAATGAACTGTGCGCGAAAGAAATGTGTGCGAAAGAAATGTGTGCAAAAGAAATGTGCGCAAAAGAACTGTGTGCAAACGAAATGTGTGTAAACGAAATGGAACAAACGTTTATTTACCAAATAAAGTTAATAATAAATGCCAAAAAACTTCAAAATTATACGTGCGTGTGTATGTATTCCAAATTATACAAAAATATGTGTTGTGTCCAAAAACAACGTGTCCAATTGAGCGGTGCGCAAATGAAATGTGTCCAAATGAACTGTGCGCAAGTAAAATGTGTCCAATCGAACGGTGCGCAACTTTATGTGTCTAATATCACAGTGTGCAATTGCAATGTGTCTAATTGTACTGTGCGCAAGTGAGCCTCTCCCATACGTTTCCAGCTGCGACTAACCATCGCAACGTATTTAAGAGATCCCCAGTCTAGCATCGCCAATACAATGCTCGATATTTGGAGAGGTAATTCTTTTATAAAATCAAATTTAGTTTCGCTGTACAAGCCGAAAGTAATGCCAATGTAAAACAGTCTTTTAAATAGTTTTTCCAATGTCTGCACTTTTTCTCCGTATCTTGGCGAATCTTCGCTTTATATAAACCTCGAAAGTAATAAATCTTTTGATCTTGATTTCCAAAACTCTTACAGTTCAGCTAGCCTGACGCTACATTCGACCTCGAAGGACGCTCATCCAAATACGAAAACACAAAATACACTACATTTAAGCGATCAAATAATTCTTATAAGCTAGTTGACAAAATAAACTTTGGTTCGTAAAGTGATACTAATATTTAGATTTGATCGCAGTCC
This sequence comes from Formica exsecta, assembly GCF_003651465.1. Classification (NCBI taxonomy): domain Eukaryota; kingdom Metazoa; phylum Arthropoda; class Insecta; order Hymenoptera; family Formicidae; genus Formica; species Formica exsecta. The sequence continues at coordinate 1,301 of NW_021850398.1, forward strand.
TTTTTTGCGTCGTTATGCTTCTCTATCTCGGTTGTATCAATATTATCTCCGACTCGGATCCGTGGCGTTCATGTTTCTGGGTTCCACTATAACCTTCTTTTAATATTTTTATTTTTTATTTTTATTTTGTTTAGTTCGCGCCCGCGCCGTTAGGCGGCTACGTCATGGAATAATTTCTCGAAAGTGAACATTACTATCGAGGTTTATATAAAGCGAGAATTCACCAAGATACGGAGAAAAAATGCAGACACTGGAGAAACTTTTTAAAACACTGTTGTCCATCGACATTACTTTCGGCTTGAACGACGAAAATAAAATTGATTTTATAAAAGAACTATCTCTCGAAATATCGAGCATGGTAATGGCGATGCTAGACTGGATATCTCTTAAATACGTTGCGATGGTTAGTCGCAGCTGGAAACGTATATCCGAATATAAACAAAGACGAAGAAGAAGACTGTTGCGACGGATGAGCAAGACAAGGAAATATGCATCGGCTAAATCGAAAGTAACACCGCACAAATCAGAAATTACAAATATTTACCGCTCCCGAGGCGTTGAATCGTCAGGGACGAACTAATATAAGAGTCTAATATTAAAATGTTAATGTAATAAAATAAATAATCGGTCAACGCTCTTTGCTGAAAACAACAAAACTAATAAAGATAATTACCTGTTAAAATAATATATTCGTAACTTATAATATTATCGACGTTTTCACTCCAAGCCAGATTCGGCTTCAGCGAGAAAGCTTTCTAATCACCAAACGATCACGAAAGCCGACTTGCTCTGACCACATCCGTAATGCATCTCTCCCGTTTCATCGGTCAAGCGCCCAATGCCGTGGTTTCGATAGTGACCGCGCCCTGTCAAGAAACTACGTGTCTTAAAACCTTAGATAAAGTAAATCCCTTGATCTTGATTTCCGAAACTCTTACAGTTCAGCCAGCCTGACGCTACATTCAATCTCGAAGGACGCTCATCCAAATACGAAAACACAAAACACACTACATTTAAGGGGATCCAAAATTACCGACAAAACGCGAAAGTCGTTTCAAGTAAAAATCTTTTTTTTGGCTACACAGATTGATAAATCCTTTTCCACAGTTAAAGTATTGATAATAACGAAGGCGGGGAGCTATATTTCATATAACAAATCAAAGAAAAGTTAAACAATTACAGTTTTGTTATCGACTTCTTGCGTCAAGTCGTAACAATATTTATTTAATATAAAAGTTCTGCAGTTTGTTCGTGCACAAGATATAGCTCCCCGCCTCGGGATAACATGAAGGAATATTAGTGAACTCTTAGAAATAAGTTTATTAGTCTAATAAAAAAGATTTTCACTCGAAATGCTTTCATGCATATGTGTGCGTGCGAGATTGAGGCAAAAAAGTAAAACAGAGCAGTAGATTAGTTACGCAATGTCGCGATAGATAGAGTGGCAATCCGTTCACTTGACAAGGACAGACAATCCTTCTATCTTTGTTTGTTTCATACGAAGAGTAATATACATGTATATACACTAACATTGTTGCAGTCTTTCGTATGTTTGTTCTCTCGATTGTGCACTTATTTTGTCTCTTTCTCGCTGACTATGTATCGCTCACTTTCATGCTTCTCACATATTCGCTTACACGTTTACTTGCGCATTTCTCTCTGTTTCTCTCTTTGCTAGTTTATAAAC
>NW_021850399.1:0-449 GCF_003651465.1 Formica exsecta
TATAAGGTATATTTACACAGGGTGTCCGAAAATTCGTGCAACACCCTTTAAGGGAAGGTAGAGTGTGTTATTCTGAACAGAAAAGTCCTGTAACATTTTTTTATATAACGCTTCATAAAGGAGTTATTATTGAGTAAAGTCTGATCAATCAGCGCCGATTTTTAGTTGGATGCACGTCAGTGAGCCGCCCGTCTGTTAGTGTGCGTCGCCGTAGCGACGGAGCGCTAACGCACACTACCAGGCGCGCGGCTAAAGGTCGACGCTGATTGGCCAGGTGTTACTTAATAATAACTCCTTTATTAAGCGTTATAGAAAAAAATGTTTCAGGACTTTTCTGTTCAGTTTACTGTGCTCTACTTACTCACGAGCGTTATCAAGGGTGCTTTGGGACACCCTGTATATAAACACAAGTCAGTCATCGCCGATCTTTAGCCGGGCGCACGTCGGTG
>NW_021850400.1:0-327 GCF_003651465.1 Formica exsecta
GAGACGAATCGAACCCAATAACAGCGAAATTAAAAAAAAATTTAAATTGAATACTTTGCAACAAATATATATAAAATAAATTAAAATAATATCAAGCATAATTATAATAATTTTAAGCTATAATTAATCTTTTTCGTAGCATTTAAATACATTAATTTGCCGATATTTCACTAATATCAGGGTACCCATTCGATTTGTCTCGAAGTTTTAAAGTATACGCACATTTTACGTTACATTCATACATAATATTTTGTAACACAAAATTTAAAAAAAGTATAAAAGTTTTTGAAATGGTATGTTAATTTGCGCATGTATTTTATTATATAT
>NW_021850401.1:0-298 GCF_003651465.1 Formica exsecta
GCAGCCCAAAGAGTGTTTCATAAACAATGCACTGCTATTGTGTGATTATAGTATATTAAGTTTCAATAGTGTCTAAAAAATTCAATGACACAAAATTACATGGCATCTAATTCATATATTTCTAGATGTTAAAAGAGCTACGCGCAGTTTTTTGGGCGCAAAGGTATATAATTTAAACCAAAAAATAAATTAAATTGATTCTCACTAATTTGACTCACTAATTTTGACAACGATAAACATACCGAAGATTCTTAGAGAGTTTCTTACTTTACTATACCTTACGTTCCTTCAATATCCG
>NW_021850402.1:0-903 GCF_003651465.1 Formica exsecta
TTAATCAAGGGTTGTACTTCACCTCAGTATAAAAAATATGAAACTGTCAACTATTGCATACATATTTCAAAAGAGGCTGATAGGTTTATTGAACTTAAGGATAAAACTATCGTTGAAGTAAAAAATTTTTGTTGCTATGAAAACTTTAAAATATTGTTAGGGTACGAGTATAAAGGACATAAAGACTTTTATACTAAACCATGTTCGTCAGCCCTTTTTGATATACAATATATTCGAAAAGTCGACAGTTCACTCAAAATATGGCCTATTACGCATATCAATAAAAAATTAGTAGTCCTTATCCACAATAATCAATATGTCTCATTTCCAATGCTGCATCTATAAATCAAACTGCCAGGGTTGGTTTAATCTGAATTAAGTGATTTAAACCATCGATTTAAATCGTGGTTTTAATTAAGAATAGAAATAAACTTTTTAGTTTACACATTAAAGTGAAAACTTTATCACATAATATACAATATTATATTGTCTAGTAAATTTATATTTTTTTATCTAATATATCCGTTATGTTTTATAACTTCATCTTACAAAATTATCTTTTTTACTGAAGTATAAATTATAAACGGACTAACATCACTTGCAAATGGTTTGGTACGTTGTCAAGTTTGAAGATGAAGATACGGTTGAAGCGGTACCAAAAACTTGGTACTCAAGAGATACAAAAGAATGCAACTGGCCTCCATCGCATTGGAATCCAAATAAAATTAATGATTATATAAAATTCAAGAAGGCGCCAGAATATGACTGGAATCGTCATAGAGTTATCATTTTAGGTACCTACGGTAAGATGTGTGTCCTGTATAATATTTTTTACTTATATAACTAAATATGAGTATTCTTTTTACTGAAATAAAATTAATAAATGAAAAATTAAGAAACTAT
>NW_021850403.1:0-564 GCF_003651465.1 Formica exsecta
CACGTCTTAATGCGACCCGGGGAACGCCAAGTTTTTATACTTTGCCTTGATGTAAGTTTGTTTTATGCGACGTTGAGTTTATGAAAAATTTTCTTTCGGATTATACATCCTGTAAGATATACTTTGCAAATCAAAGGAATTTTAATCGCACTTAACATCAACAATATGATTTGATATTATAGCATATAATACCCTTAATAAACTCTATAATAGTGTAATTTGTGATATACAATATTCAAAATTGTTGAACTTATTATGAAAATCAGATTTCTGCTAATAAAAATAAAATGTGTTTTAATTTCATAGAAACCCGTGAATCTGTGAATCTGTCTATAACATTTCTATAAATACAAGATTGATTTTATGACAAATACTATTTCAAATTACATACCTTTATAAACTGAATTGCTTCTAAATACTTGGCTAGTTAACTATTGATTTTATTATTAAACTTTTTTTACATACATGTTGGGATTCTTTTATATATAATTATATATAATTTAATAATATAATATAGTCTTTTATTCATGTAGAAATGAATAAAACGATTGCCTGGCATTTAAC
>NW_021850404.1:0-962 GCF_003651465.1 Formica exsecta
CGTACTGAGTAGCTCACTGGCAGTACCTCCGATGTACGGAAAGTCAAATATCGTCAAAGTCCCGTCGCGGGCGGTAGCTCCGTCTTACGGACGATCGAACACGTACTGAGTAGCTCACGGGCAGTACCTCCGGTGTAAGGAAAGTCGTAAATCGTCAAAGTCCCGTCGCGGTCGGTACCTCCGGCTTACGGACGATCAAGCACATACTGAGTCGCTCGCGGGCGGTCTTTGCCGCAGGCGGTACCTCAGGTGTACGGAAATTTGAAAATCGTCCGCCGTTGTACGGAAAGTCGAAAATCGTCAAAGTCCCGTTGCGAGCGGTACCTCCGGCTTACGAAAGGTCGAGCACGTACTGAGTCGCTCGCGGGCGGTACCTCCGGCTTACGAAAGGTCGAGCACGTACTGAGTCGCTCGCGGGCGGTACCTCCGGCTTACGAAAGGTCGAGCACGTACTGAGTCGCTCGCGGGCGGTACCTCCGGCTTACGAAAGGTCGAGCACGTACTGAGTCGCTCGCGGGCGGTACCTCCGGCTTACGAAAGGTCGAGCACGTACTGAGTCGCTCGCGGGCGGTACCTCCGGCTTACGAAAGGTCGAGCACGTACTGAGTCGCTCGCGGGCGGTACCTCCGGCTTACGAAAGGTCGAGCACGTACTGAGTCGCTCGCGGGCGGTACCTCCGGCTTACGAAAGGTCGAGCACGTACTGAGTCGCTCGCGGGCGGTACCTCCGGTGTACGAAAAATCGAAGATCGTCAAAGTCCCGTCGCGGGCGGTACCTCCGGCTTACGAAAGGTCGAGCACGTACTGAGTCGCTCACGGGTGGTACCTCCGGTGTACGAAAAATCGAAAATCGTCAAAGTCCCGTTGCGAGCGGTACCTCCGGCTTACGGACGACCGAGCACGTACTGAGTCGCTCCTGGGCGGTACTTCCGGTGTACGAAAAGTCGAAACTCGACAAAGTCC
>NW_021850405.1:0-554 GCF_003651465.1 Formica exsecta
TAAGCCGAGCAATGTCGAGAGATGTTTGTTTATCGACCGCTTTTTTTCGTCGTATCGTGAAGTCAAAGTTTTCCATGCGATTTCAAAATTAGCCGCCGTTATTGAAATATTCGCTATACATTCCAGCGCGCTACCCTTTAGGCACGATGATAAAAAGTGCATGCGAGCGAAATTATTTAGATCCGAATTTTCACGAATTAGTGTCGTAAATCGATCGCGAAAATTAGCGTCGTAAAGCGATCGCGAAATTGTTCCCATTCGTCGTAATTGCCGTCAAACGGAGGCAATTTGATGGGGGGAAGATGCAATAGAGAAAACGCGGACGCTTCCGCGGGCAGCCTCGTCGAGGAAAGAGATGGATTTGGACTCACGACCGGCTCCATTTCCTCCAGAATCTCCGCCATGTGGTCCATTGCGGTTTGATACGCTGCTGACGTCAAGTCGAACTGCTTATCCTTGAAGTATGCAAAGGACGAAAGGACGGCTTCCGGGATCCTCAGCGCCAAATCTGTATGTCCGTTGAAGAATTGATTCCAGTACTTTTCAAGCTGTGA
>NW_021850406.1:0-2862 GCF_003651465.1 Formica exsecta
GTCTAATCATTATCAACGTTAATCAATTTACTCATGATTGTATATAGTCGCTTGATTGAAGATCGCATGTTTAACGTATCTCTTCTAAATGTTGCTTGATTTTCGGAATGGAGTACTATTCTATATATTATAGTATAATAAATTTTCTAATAGTTCTAACCGTGTTCTTTTGATTTTTAAGGACTTCTAATCATGAACAGCATTAATTGATTCACGTTTATATGATGATTCATGAGATTTTTTGAAAACGTCATACAAAAAATCGCAATATATTATGCAATATTGGTTTTAACATTTAAAACCTTAAGTTTAAACTTAATTTTATTAAATAGTAAATCTTATCTTTATTAATATCTTTTTCTTATATTTCGTGTAGATTGCTACGTATTTTAAACTCTAACCAAAAGTTCGAAAATACGAAAAAATTTCTTACTTCTTTTGGGATTTAGATATATCTTTATACAACATACATGAAATCGATTTCTGAAACGTGCTATCCAGAACTCTAAATAAAAAGTCGGAATTGCAAAAAAATTTAATTCTCACGAGACTTAAATATATTTATACACATTATACAAAAAATTGTAATTTTCGAAATGCGGAAATCTATTCTATTATAATTATTATATTTTTTTAGTTTTAACCGTATTCTATCGAAATAGAAGTAGATTTAATCATTAACAGCATCAATTAATTTTTTCACGTTTATTTGATCGCCCGGTGACAAATATACTGTTAGGTTTTCGCAAAATGTCACACGAATAATCGCGATATCTCTTGTAATATTGGTTTCAGCGTTAAAATGTTAAGAGTTTTTTTTATATTTTGTGGGGTGCTACTCAGAACACTAAATAAGAAGCTCGGTGATAGAGATACTGTCTAATATACGTATCTTCTTCTTCGAGTCCTTATATTTTTATGGCTTATCAAATTCCGTTGTCTCAAAATCGTATCTCATTGTCAGCATCTGTTGCGCTTCCTTCTTCTTGTGATGTCCATCGGAATATCTTCTGCGGCTATTTGTCCTCAGGCATTTTTAAAAGATGTTAAAACGACTAAAGCTCCCTTTTCTCTCAATTATTGTCTTTTTCACTTTTATTTAATTTAAAAATATCAATATAAAAAATATTACTACAGTATTTCTCTTAGTCTGACTCTTTCCTCTCGATTTGCCCGGCATGGGTAATACTACCAGTAACTACGTTATCACCGGCGTAGCTCTTACATTAGAGTATTCAAACCTCCTCATCCGGCAAATGCCTTCGTTGCGAAATATGCTCTTCGAAGTTTATTGTCGCGATATACGTCATTATATTACAAGATTTATGAACGTTAATTACTCATTAATAATAGTAAATTAAACATGATAATAATATGAAATAATAATATAAAATTAAACAGATCTTAGAAAGTGTAACTCTTTCTAAAATAACGATGAGTATCTACACAGAAGAAGATAAATCGCAAATGGAATGTAGCAAATACAGAATAATGGTTTGGCAAAAGTGCTTAACTTAAATCGATTATTCGGATTCAGTTATTATGATTTACAATGTTCGCCAATCATAAATACGCAAGCGCGTTATGTGTCGCTCGATTTGAACCGCATGATACAAATGTTGCAGTCCATCAGGAATACTGTGCCCGAATAGTGGGCCCTCGAGAGCATGCATAGTATATATATAAAATTTATAAAAAACGATTATCATAATTCCAGTTTTTCATTAAACAAAAGGTATAGAAAATATATATGATCTGTTAAAACTTGGCGCATGTATAATGACGAAACTAAAAATTTATAATTCAGTAATTTCCTAGTTGTCTATAATTTCCTCGAACAATAATTTTATATTGCACATTTTATTTATTTGATTGCTTGTCTACTATATTAAGAGGAACTACAGAGGGGGAAACTAATAACATTCATATTATTGTTCGATACAACCGAATATATACGTGTCAGTTCACAGCGTCGTCATTGGCTTTCATGGAAAAAAGTGAATATTTAATAACCAAAAGTTTTATAATTTGATGACATGTAAGATGCATCGTGATTAGTTATAAAGAGAAATTTTGAAAAGTAAAACTAGAAGAGATCTCATGATTGATGTATTAAACATATTTCAAAAAATGGCATACGTAAGAAAGCATCGATTTAATTAGCACATTGGAATTATCCAGAATATTGATAGAATCACTACACAATTCATAGCTGGGCCGCCAAGGATTGCGCGAAAACTGTTTGAGCGCAAGTATTTACAAAAAAAAAAACACAATTATTATGTCAGAAACAATATTATACTTATTATAGAATTATAGGTATTATAATTATAGTAAATAATTATGTAATATAAAAATTGTAATATATCAATCGTTTCGATTCCCTTCGAATCTTTCTCGATATTAATAGATCAAAAAATAAAGTTTAATAAAAAATATCGCAATTTATATCATTCTGAGAACAATAGCTGTCAGTAGTTTATAATATTTATTATTCGGTAGTTTATAACATCATTACATTAGAAATCAAAGCCATGAAAATTTTAGATCATTGCAAACGGGTCTGTCTCACCGTCATGACAATCTGATGTGTTATTACAAAAACAAAAGTAAGCCAACTTAAAAACATAACGATTATTCAAATAATCAATTGGTGTATGCCCTAAATTCAACAGCAAAAAAACGGTATTAATTTACAGGATGACACGGAACTTCCTGACCGCTCTTATTTCCCAATTCTTAATAGATGTACTTAATTTTAATATCTCGCTTTTTTCGATACCTTGTATATCTTAAGCTTAATTTTATTTGCTGACTTAAGGTGTAGGATTTACGATATACATTACGATTATATATATATAT
>NW_021850406.1:19607-20000 GCF_003651465.1 Formica exsecta
AATTTATTAATTTTTATTTATTTGTTTATATTTTTATTAACTAATATTATTAATTTAGTAATAATTTTTATATAAGAAATGTTTTGGAAACGGTGTACAAGAAATTGATTTGTGAAACAAAAGAAGATCTATTCTATATTGTAATTTCTCTACAATTTTAATCGTATTTATTCGATTTCTAAAAAGTTTTAATTAATAGCAGCGTTAATTAATCTTTCCATAATCATATGATCGCTCAGTTGAAAATATGCTCTCTCTCTCTCTCTGTCAGGTTTTCGAAAACGTCATACGAAGAATCACGATATTTCTTGCAATATTGGTTTTTTAGAGTGTAAAAGAGTACTTTTGGTATTGTGCGGTATTTACCTAGATCTCTAATTAAAACACCGGACA
>NW_021850407.1:0-456 GCF_003651465.1 Formica exsecta
TTATCAAAAATTTATCGTGAGAGGGGTTAGTAAATATTCATTGATTCTTAGATTTGGAAAATTAATTTAAAGTATATTTAAAATTGCATGTTTGATTGATGGTCGATGATGTGAATCGAATGTGGTCGAGTGAGTGAGAGAGAGAGAGAATGAGGGGGTGATGACGGGAGAGAGAGGGGGGAGAGGAGAGAGAGAGAGGAGGGGAAAGAGAGAGAGAAAGGGAGGAGAAGAAATATAATATTAGGTAATAATTTTGTTCAATATTATTATAAAAATTTTTTTATTTAAAATTAAGGAAAAGACGGAGAGAGAGAGAGAGGGAGAGAGAGGAAAAGAGAGAGAGAGAGAGGGAGAGAGAGAGAAAGAGAGATAAAATTAAAAAAGAGGAAGTATAAGCAAAAGAGAGGGAGTGAGAGAGAAAGAGACAGAAAAAAAGAAGGAGAATAAATATAATAT
>NW_021850408.1:0-228 GCF_003651465.1 Formica exsecta
GAGAAATTTATACGAATCGATAAAACGCAATTTAATATAATTTTTTTATTTCTCTTCGGCAAGGTTTACATTTTTCGTAAACGATATATATTTTTCTTTTGTTATCGGAAGTATTTCAATTTCCCCTTCGAACGCTGTAGCTATTTCCTTGATAATAAAATGTGCGTCGTAACCGGATGAATGATGAAAAACTATTGGAATGCAAAAAGAATCTTTATAATTTAAATT
>NW_021850409.1:0-287 GCF_003651465.1 Formica exsecta
TTAACTGTTAAAATAATATATTCGTAACTTATAATATTATTGACGCTTTCACTCCAAGCCAGATTCGGCTTCAGAGAGAAAGCTTTCTAATCACCAAACGATCACGAAAGCCGACTTGCTCTGACCACATCTATACTGCTTCTCTCCCGTTTCATCGGTCAAGCGCGCGATGCAGTGGTTTCAATAGTGACCGCGCCCTGTCCTGAAACTACGTGTCCTAAAACCCTAGATAAAATAAATCGCTTGTTCTTGATTTCCGAAACTCTTACAGTTCAGCCAGCCTGACG
>NW_021850410.1:0-821 GCF_003651465.1 Formica exsecta
TTACGTACCTGTAAGTGAGATATAACAAAAGATTTCATAACACATGAAGAAAATTGAGGAACAGCGCTTTTTGGCACACAGAGGTAAGATCGCTATGTACGCAAGTTTCCTTCGTTCGGAACGGCTTAGTTACGTGCCTGTAAGTGAGATATACCGAAAGTTTTCATAACACATCAAGAAGATTGAGGAACAACGCTTCTCGGCTTACAAAGCTAAGATCGCTATGTACGCAAGTTTCCTTCGTTCGGAACGGCTTAGTTACGTGCCTGTAAGTGAGATATACCGAAAGTTTTCATAACACATCAAGAAGATTGAGGAACAACGCTTCTCGGCTTACAAAGCTAAGATCGCTATGTACGCAAGTTTCCTTCGTTCGGAACGGCTTAGTTACGTGCCTGTAAGTGAGATATACCGAAAGTTTTCATAACACATCAAGAAGATTGAGGAACAACGCTTCTCGGCTTACAAAGCTAAGATCGCTATGTACGCAAGTTTCCTTCGTTCGGAACGGCTTAGTTACGTGCCTGTAAGTGAGATATACCGAAAGTTTTCATAACACATCAAGAAGATTGAGGAACAACGCTTCTCGGCTTACAAAGCTAAGATCGCTATGTACGCAAGTTTCCTTCGTTCGGAACGACTTAGTTACGTACCTGTAAGTAAGATATACCAAAAGTTTTCATTACACATTAAGGAAATGGAGGAACAACGCTTTTCAACACACAGACATAAGATCGCCATGTACGCAAGTTTCCTTCGTTCGGAACGACATAGTGTCGTACCTGTAAGTGAGATATACCGAAAGTTTTCATAATACATAA
>NW_021850411.1:0-255 GCF_003651465.1 Formica exsecta
TTATAACAGATATGGCACTTATTGTAAATAATGGTGTAACAGCAAACCTAATAAACTTGATGCTACAAATATTGCTTTACTAAGTGATATACCAATTTTACATTAAAAAAAATACTTATAACTTTTTTGATAAACGTAAATGCGCAAGCATAAAGAAAATAAACATCCGTTTTTTTAAATACTCTTCCATTTATTATTAATAAATGTCCTAACATCATCTAAAAATGAAACATTTTAATTTTATAGATAAATATA
>NW_021850412.1:0-853 GCF_003651465.1 Formica exsecta
GACAGTCTTTCGACAGGGACGCGCAGTCTATCTCTATAAGTCTATAGTATGCACACGGGTGATGTTTCTGAACGCAGCTTCGATTGATCAATCGTGGTGTAATGAAAATCCCTAAACACCGGTCGATATGAATGGTAGTGTCTAATTGTGAGATGTACACTAACGGAATTCTCTCTCTAAATATATAGTTACATTCCAATGAAAATGCTGTAATTAATATATAAAAATATTTTAATCCTCAGGAAACCATGTGGAAGATGTCCGCAACAGACGAGAGAAGAAGAAAGAAGAAACCAATCGGCACTTTTCAGTGCCATTTTAAACGATTACGTTGAATCGTCTCGGAGAATCGGCACTTTTGAGCGCCAGCTTCTTAACCACTTCTCAATCGGCATTTTTCAATACGCCAGCTTCTTAACCATTTCTCAATCGGCATTTTTCAATGCCATTTTTTCCCCTTTCTACCAACGTGGTTTAAACTTAATCGTTTATTAATTTGCAGAACGACAATATCAAAATTTAAAAAAATGTCTATCATATACATAATTCATATATATAATTCTATTGTTAGAAGATTGTTAGTTTAATATTGTCATTCTGCAAATTAATCACGATTATGTTTAAACCATATTGGTAAAAAGAGGCATTTAACCTTTATATTAAATCTATTTTCAGTTTTGCTTGTACTTTTCTACAAAGATTCTCTCCATTTAAAAATCAAAGTTTATTTCAATACACTTTATACTGGGTATATCATAATTCGCGCTCACGAATTACATAGCGCTATTTCTGAATGAAAAATGAGTCAGAAAGTCCTGAACCATTTTTTTCTGCGTTGCTGAATGAAAGAGGA
>NW_021850413.1:0-612 GCF_003651465.1 Formica exsecta
TTGCAGTTCGGTTTCTTGTTTAAATTTTATTTTGTTTAGGAGGATGACGTATTAAAGCTTTTTCGGTAATTGATAGAGAATCTGGTTCGTTTAATTCTGTAGGTGTAAATGGAAGGGTATCGTTATTGTTATTTAATAAATTGCTTTTAGATATTATTTCTTTGTTTTCTTCGGTATCGGAGAGATATAAATGGTAATCGTCATCATCTTCTTCTTCTTCTTTGCTATCGGATTTTTCTAGTAATTCAGCAATTAACTGTGCATCTTTAGGATTATCTGGGTTTAAAAATTTCTTGTTTTTTATAATTTTACAATCTATTTCTTCGATATTTACAGGATTTCTTGATAATGCATCTGCGTTTACGTTTGTTTTTCCCGCTTTGTATACGACCTCATAATCATATTCTGCTAATTTTAATCTCCAACGAAGTATTCGCATATTTGCGTCTTGTGCGTTTTGAAACCACATCAAAGGTTTATGATCTGTAACTAAAGTGAATTTTCTTCCGTATAAGTATGGTCGAAAATGTTTAACGCAATATACAATAGCCAGCACTTCTTTTTCGTATGTATCGTATTTTAATTCATTATCTGTTAAGGTTCGTGAGGCGT
>NW_021850413.1:823-1011 GCF_003651465.1 Formica exsecta
GAAGCGGGTGTCGTTTTTTAATAAATTTGTTAATGGTTTGGCGAATTTTGAAAAATTCGGTATAAAGCGTCTGTAATATCCTGCAAGTCCTAAAAATTGTTTAATATTTATAGGTGTTTTAGGTCTTGGAAATCGTTGTACCTCTTCTAATTTTTTCGGATCTGGTTTTACTCCGCCTTTACTGATTA
>NW_021850414.1:0-219 GCF_003651465.1 Formica exsecta
TTTTTCCATTCAAGCGCCGCAAGATGTACGGCTGCTTCGCGATGATATCACCCCCAGGTGTGAAATTTAGCGGAATGCACAAAAATGCAACGTAATATAAAATTTCCAAGCGCCGATGTGCGGCTGCTTCGCGATGACATCATCCAAGATATCAGAATTCAAACGCGCGTATCGAAACATGACAAAAATCGTGAAGCGGAATGCACAAAAATGCAACGT
>NW_021850415.1:0-1325 GCF_003651465.1 Formica exsecta
AAACGATATTGTTGTAAAGATTGAACAAGTATGTTAATGTTATATATATATATATATATATATATAAAACCCTCAAACCCTCAAACCCTGTATTACAGGCATGGAAAGAAGAATTAGACTTAGAAAAAGATATAATTATTTATCAAAAACTTACTGCTGAAGCCAATGTCTTAAGCATTCTTGATGGAAAATATGTCCACATCTAATGTTGTATATTTCAATATGAGGGGGAAATTTCAGCTAGAAAGATAAGATAAAATAATTCAACCACTCGAAAATCTAGCATGAAATTTCCAATAAAGTTTCTATTCCATTTTACAATGAGTTTTACGATCATTCCACGGAGTGACAAATGATATATACGCATCATGATAAATATTATATTTTATAGAAGACAAAAAAAGACATAACATAGTGATCAAAGTCTCAATTTCAAATTTACTTTCGATTTTCTTACACGATTAAAGAGCGTATTAACTTATCGATCATTTTCGCACGTCACTTCGAATCGAATGTCCCTTTATCAGTATCGAGTAAGCCACCTGAAAAAGTAATCTATCCTATTGTCCGGAAAAAGCACTGTCGATGCAAATGGAAAACTGATTGAAGAGTAGTAGCTTAATCGCTTTGATGGGCTATCGATCGACGGAATACGCAAAGATACCGTTTTGACCTGGCTACATTCATAGTAATTGTCTCGCGAGATTGGCATACAATTTCCGTCCCAAAAAAGTAGCCCTTCTCTTTCTTTCTCTCTTCCTCTCAACTATATCGCGATAACACAACTATTGATTTTTTGAAACTCCAATGTACGCTGTAAAATATAGAATTTTACATCATCGTTTCTCGAATCCCCGGTGCGTGACTTAATTCGAAATTGTGATTTTAACAAAAATATACATGCGTGAGTTCTGCATTTGTGAGACAAAAATATGGCTTTACATGGAAAAGCGATGTTGTGTAATTCAAACGCGCTGTCTTTATATTGAAAAAATCCATTATATTGACAATATCATCAAACTTTTTTTACAAAAAAGTGTCAGTTACAGACAAAAAAATTATAAATTTATTTTTGCATCCATTTGTCATTTGAAAAAGAGAGTTGAATGTAATTAAAATATATTAAATTAAATATAATTTTTACGTTTCACGTTGTATATTCTATTTGCTTTCAAAACTTTTTTAAATTAGAAGCAATAAAAAGAAGTCATGTTATAAAGATAATATGTTGTGAGGAGTTTTGCAAAAAGTTAATATAAAAAATTATATGTTACTATGTTACTGCATTTGTTTCTCTTGTATGTTACGTAACCTCGATTTATCTT
>NW_021850416.1:0-5028 GCF_003651465.1 Formica exsecta
ATGAACACTGTACAGATAAAAAGAATGCACATAACATGCAAATCTCCTTTTTTTCTTCTTGCTTATATTTTTTTTTCATTATTTGTTTCGATATTGTATATTAAAAATAAATACAAATAGTTGCACAAATATAAACTAAATTTTGTAAAATTTAAGATCTTTTATCAATAAAAGTTACATTAATAAAAAATTACATTAAGAAAAAATATATTCTACAAGGATGTAAATCTTGTAATAATTATTTTATACACTATACCAATATTATTTTAAACATATAAGGCACCCTCGTCGATTGCTTTGCCGTCTTATCAATCGACACAGCCCTGTATAGTCGATTTTCATCTGTTTCCGAATACGCGAAACTTGATACGCCGCTTTGTTACAGAGCGTCTTGTTATCTTGTACGAACACGACGTTTACGGGCTCTTCAGATTGCTTTCTACGGTATTTTCACTTATTTTCAAATTTCTATTTCTTATTCTTTTAATTTTTAATTCTTTCTTCTTTTCTGTTTTCTTTATATTTCAGCATATTTCTATCTTTTGCTTTTCTTTGTCTTTCTTCGCTTTATTTCGCAATTCTTTCGCTAATTCCTCTTTCTATTCTTGTTATTTTCATATTTTATATTTTTTTCTACTTTTTTTCTTACTTTTTCTTACTTTTTAATAATGGAAACGTGCGATGAATTAAAGACAAAGCGAAAACAAAAGTTTTCTCAAGCTTGGCTTAGCGATGATCGTTATAAGCTTTGGATACGCCAAGTGGCGAGTGATGATACCCTTTTTCATTGCAATGTATGCAATAACAATTTTTCTTGTTCATCGCATGTTTCCAGGCATGTGGATTCTGCGTGTCATAAAAATAATATGAAAGAAAACATTTCATTTGATGCTAAAAAAGCACAAAGAACATTTAGACCACAATGGCTAGATGTAGAAGAATTGAAATTATGGTTACGTGAAGTATCAAATGATGCCAGCGCATTTTTTTGTTCGATTTGTAATAGATCAATAAAAATTTCTGGCAATCTAACACAATTAAACCGACACGTAGAATCCAAAATGCATAAACAAGAATATGAAAAAAGTGATATAGCGAGCACGTGGAACAAAGGTTTAAATACGCAATCTTTTGAATCTCTTTTGACGTTTGATGAGCGAAGAAAATCAGCGGAAATACGGTACGCCGCATTAATCGCTGAAAAAAATATTCCTCATCAAACGGCAAAAGAAATTCTTAATCTTTTTCAAGACATAGGAAAAGATCCTAATGTCTTGAAAAGCATGAACATGAGTCGAACAAAATGCAACTATATTGTATTATTTCAAATGTTTTGTGTCCGGTTGAGACAGAACGTGTCGTTAATAACATCCAAAATACTAGATTTTCTATTTTTATTGACGAAACATCTGATTTAACCAACGAAAAATGGATGACGTTTCTTGTTCGATATGTAGATTCCGAAACTTTAGATATTCGATCGCAATTAGTAAAATTGATTAATATCGATGCAAAAGATTGCAGTGCAGAAAAATTATTTAATGCATTTGAATCGGAAATGTGTAAACTTCAGATTCCATTTTTAAATATTATTGCTCTGTCATGCGACAATGCGTCCGTCATGACGGGAAAACATTTATCTTTTAAAAAGAAACTGGAATCAAAATGTAAAAACTTATTAACATTTTCATTTCATGTCCATTCCGCCGCATTAACTGCGCACGCTGCATGCGCTAAAATGCCTGAATTTTGCGAAGAATTTCTTAGAAAAATTGCAAGTCAAGTTACCGGTAGTCCAAAGCGTTTAGCCATTTTCAATGAATTTTGTGAATGCTTTCAAGACACAAATCACAAAATTTTGAAGTTATGCGATACTCGGTGGCTTTCACATTATTTATGTATTGATAGACTTCTTGAGTCATGGGATACAATAAAACATTTTCTTAATGAAATGGTCGTCAGTGAAAAAACAAAGTCTGGGGAATATTTGTTGTCTTTGATGGAAAATGTAGATACAAAAGCATATTTTTTATTTCTAAAATATGTTTTAAATTTCTTTAATTCATTTAATGCTTTTTTTCAAGCTCACGACACTAGAATTCACTTATTACAGTCTAAATCCGTTAATTTCCTTATACAAATCTCTCAAAACTTTTTGAAATCAGAAGTATTAAAACATTTGCTTTTAAATATTTCGTTTCATGAAAAGGAGAATCACAAATCTCTTAATAGTATAACTTTGGGATCAGAATGTGAAGAATATCTTTGTAAGTTATTGAAGGAAGGACATGCAGATGTTATAACAATTATCCGAGAAAATTGTTTGCAGTTTTACATTACTGCTGCCGAGGAAATTAGAAAGAGGTTACCTGTTCATAACTTATTTTTATATAAATTACAAGTATTTCAATCGCACATAGCTTTGTTTGATAGTAACAGAGAAACATCCTTCAATGATGTTTCTTTTATCGCGAAAACTCTTAATGGTTTCGATGAAGACGGTTTAAAGATAGAATGGCTTACATTATATTCTGATATTACCATTGAAGAAAAACAAAATCTAGCAAAATTCGATTTTGATAATATGTGGAAAGAAATTTTCAAACGTCCATCCATTAATAATTCAAAATATGCTAATTTAAGATCACTTTTGAATGCAATCAGATCACTTCCACATTCCAACGCGGATCCTGAGAGAACATTTTCTGTCTTATCCGATCTAAAAACAAAAAAAAGAAATAGGCTTTCGTCGACATCTATTAATGCAAGTTGTGTATTTAAATCAGCGTTGAAGGCGAGGAGGGAAACAGCCTTAAACATGACAATAGATGATGAACATCTGCAGCGTATGTCAAAAGAAAATTTATATAAAACTCCGGCCAAAAAAGCAAAAAACAGTTTGACATTATACGCTGCAGATGTTGCAGATATTGCAGGCCCCTCCTCGTCTAATGATACGCAATAATAATGTCTAAAAGATAAGATAAATTATCTTTTGTACATTATTATACTTATCATAATATGAATAATAATGTTAAAAGAATAATACATTTATTTTTATTCTCTCTCTCTCTGTCTCTCTCTCTGTCTCTCTCTCTCTCTCTCTCTCACTCTCACTCTCTCTCTCTCTCTCTCTCTCTCTCTCTCTCTCTCTCTCTCTCTCTCTCTCTCTCTCTCTCTCTCTCTCTCTCTCTCTCTCTCTCTCTCTCTCTCTCTCTCTCTCTCTCTCTCTCTCTCTCTCTCTCTCTCTCTCTCTCTCTCTCTCTCTCTCTCTCTCTCTCTCTCTCTCTCTCTCTCTCTCTCTCTCTCTCTCTCTCTCTCTCTCTCTCTCTCTCTCTCTCTCTCTCTCTCTCTCTCTCTCTCTCTCTCTCTCTCTCTCTCTCTCTCTCTCTCTCTCTCTCTCTCTCTCTCTCTCTCTCTCTCTCTCTCTCTCTCTCTCTCTCTCTCTCTCTCTCTCTCTCTCTCTCTCTCTCTCTCTCTCTCTCTCTCTCTCTCTCTCTCTCTCTCTCTCTCTCTCTCTCTCTCTCTCTCTCTCTCTCTCTCTCTCTCTCTCTCTCTCTCTCTCTCTCTCTCTCTCTCTCTCTCTCTCTCTCTCTCTCTCTCTCTCTCTCTCTCTCTCTCTCTCTCTCTCTCTCTCTCTCTCTCTCTCTCTCTCTCTCTCTCTCTCTCTCTCTCTCTCTCTCTCTCTCTCTCTCTCTCTCTCTCTCTCTCTCTCTCTCTCTCTCTCTCTCTCTCTCTCTCTCTCTCTCTCTCTCTCTCTCTCTCTCTCTCTCTCTCTCTCTCTCTCTCTCTCTCTCTCTCTCTCTCTCTCTCTCTCTCTCTCTCTCTCTCTCTCTCTCTCTCTCTCTCTCTCTCTCTCTCTCTCTCTCTCTCTCTCTCTCTCTCTCTCTCTCTCTCTCTCTCTCTCTCTCTCTCTCTCTCTCTCTCTCTCTCTCTCTCTCTCTCTCTCTCTCTCTCTCTCTCTCTCTCTCTCTCTCTCTCTCTCTCTCTCTCTCTCTCTCTCTCTCTCTCTCTCTCTCTCTCTCTCTCTCTCTCTCTCTCTCTCTCTCTCTCTCTCTGTCTCTCTCTCTCTCTCTCTCTCTCTCTCTCTCTCTCTCTCTCTCTCTCTCTCTCTCTCTCTCTCTCTCTCTCTCTCTCTCTCTCTCTCTCTCTCTCTCTCTCTCTCTCTCTCTCTCTCTCTCTCTCTCTCTCTCTCTCTCTCTCTCTCTCTCTCTCTCTCTCTCTCTCTCTCTCTCTCTCTCTCTCTCTCTCTCTCTCTCTCTCTCTCTCTCTCTCTCTCTCTCTCTCTCTCTCTCTCTCTCTCTCTCTCTCTCTCTCTCTCTCTCTCTCTCTCTCTCTCTCTCTCTCTCTCTCTCTCTCTCTCTCTCTCTCTCTCTCTCTCTCTCTCTCTCTCTCTCTCTCTCTCTCTCTCTCTCTCTCTCTCTCTCTCTCTCTCTCTCTCTCTCTCTCTCTCTCTCTCTCTCTCTCTCTCTCTCTCTCTCTCTCTCTCTCTCTCTCTCTCTCTCTCTCTCTCTCTCTCTCTCTCTCTCTCTCTCTCTCTCTCTCTCTCTCTCTCTCTCTCTCTCTCTCTCTCTCTCTCTCTCTCTCTCTCTCTCTCTCTCTCTCTCTCTCTCTCTCTCTCTCTCTCTCTCTCTCTCTCTCTCTCTCTCTCTCTCTCTCTCTCTCTCTCTCTCTCTCTCTCTCTCTCTCTCTCTCTCTCTCTCTCTCTCTCTCTCTCTCTCTCTCTCTCTCTCTCTCTCTCTCTCTCTCTCTCTCTCTCTCTCTCTCTCTCTCTCTCTCTCTCTCTCTCTCTCTCTCTCTCTCTCTCTCTCTCTCTCTCTCTCTCTCTCTCTCTCTCTCTCTCTCTCTCTCTCTCTCTCTCTCTCTCTCTCTCTCTCTCTCTCTCTCTCTCTCTCTCTCTCTCTCTCTCTCTCTCTCTCTCTCTCTCTCTCTCTCTCTCTCTCTCTCTCTCTCTCTCTCTCTCTCTCTCTCTCTCTCTCTCTCTCTCTCTCTCTCTCTCTCTCTCTCTCTCTCTCTCTCTCTCTCTCT
>NW_021850416.1:6750-7179 GCF_003651465.1 Formica exsecta
GTCTGTCGATTGACTAAATTTTTCAAAAGTTTGTCAAAGAATGCCGAAGAAAAAAAAAATTGTAGCACAATTTCGTTAATTGGATTTTAAAGAGCAGAGTTTTATCTTTAATTTGCTTTTTTAATGAATGTCCTACGATTTTTTTTCGCCGAGTTATTCACTACTGAAGTAAAATCGATCTATTGACTTTGAGCGTTCATAACTAGTGAAAAAGTTATCGCACAATGATCATTAAAAAAGCAATTTAAAAAGAAAAGTCGGCACTTTAACATGCACTAATTGCTTTTTCAATTAATATTCATTGAAAAGATTCTAAAACTAGAAACTTAAAGCTTTGTAACGCTTTTTTATTGATCTCAATCCGATTATATGCGACGAAGTTGCAGTCACTTGAAAATTGCCTTTTTTGTAGAAGGAAGAAAGTGGCCC
>NW_021850416.1:7256-23670 GCF_003651465.1 Formica exsecta
TTTTTTAACATCAAATCATCTTTTTAAATTAATAACAATTGATTTCGTAAAGAAAAGACGTACATGTTGGCCAAGAGTGGGATTCCTATCATTTACGCTCTTTTTATTTAATTAACATTTTTGATGTGTAAAATAATTATAAGATTAAAAATAATTGTTAGATTTATTTTATTTGTAATTTTTGTACATTTTTATACGAGGATTGAATAGACGAGTTCGCGTATAATACGCAAGTCGCTACGTGTATTCTCGATGTCGCAGCTATAGCTATAGCTATAGCTCGCGCTCGAGAAAGAAAGAGACAGCGCATTGTATATTTGTTCTCTTCTACTACCCGATTCTGCCCGAGCGTCGAGCTCACACGTACAGGACTCGTTCCTTGTGTGCGCTACCCCCTCCACATGCGCTGGTAGCGGGCAGAAACCGCAGAGTTTGCATCACTGTCCGCATAGAGTGTAACGTGACCGTGGGTGCATACAACAACGGCAAACGCGTTCATACAATACATGAATTTTCACCGAGCGTGCCGCCAGGATAAAAGATATCGGAAACGCCTGCGCAGATCATTTACCTGCCGATCATCGCGTGGAGCATTACGGATCTAACGATACGCGTCGCGAATCAAGACGGACGATTGTTCGATTTTCGAGGAGAAGAGATCACCATCGGATTGCACGTACGACGGCGACAAAATTAGCGTGCGATACACGAGATGCTCGTGTTGAGCGGATCGAAAAACGCAAGAGATAATGCGAGGCCAGCGACAACAACGTCAACATTCGCTAATATCCAATCATTCGGTTGCACCAAGAAAAAGAAACTCAACACGTCGAACGTTAAATTTTTACAATTTTTGGGATTCGCGGTGCGAAATATCTGAGAAAACATGACCGATATCCTTAACATCGGAGGCGAGCCTGTCTTTGACGATCGTATCGTCAAGATCGAGACCCACACGTACAACCCGTACGCCAACACGACGTTTGAGCACAGCGAGATACGAATACCCATACAACAACAGGATCTATATACGTTGCCGTATGAGAGTTTTCTATACATCGAGGGAAAACTAACGATAAACAAACCAGCTGAAGGATCTAATGTGGTACTGGGAAATAATTGCATCGCGTTCATGAGATGAGATTCAATACGAACTCGACGATGTGGAGATTGATCGTAACAGAAATGTGGGAATAACTAGCACACTCAAGAACTTTATAACGATATCATCCGGTAAAACCGTGATTATGAGGAACGCCGGTTGGGATGTACAGACTAATGCGAATGGATACTTTAATTTTTGCGTACCGCTCTACATGTTATTGGGATTTTGCGAGGATCACAGACGCGTGGTGATTAACGCTCGTCACGAGTTGATCTTAATACGATCGCGCAACGATAACAATTGTCTGATTGGAAATTTGGCGCTGGAGCCTGTGATCGACATATTCAAGATACAATGGCGAATGCAACACGTGGTATTGAACGATATCAATAAGCTGTCGATTCTGCACGCCTTGAAAAGTAGACAATACCTCAGCATGGGTTTTCGCTCGTGGGATCTGTACGAATTTCCGCTATTGCAGCGTACAATCAAACATTCGTGGCCCATTAAGACCGCGACTCAGCTGGAAAAGTCGCAATACGTTGTCTTCGCTCTGTAGATAGGCAGAAAGAATATCCGTCATATCCGAGGATACGAGTCAATTCGACGACTGCAAATTGACCAACATGAAACTCTATCTGAACTCGGAATGTTATCCGTACGACGATATGAATCTGGATTTCGATAAAAACAGATGGTCGATTCTGTATGATACGTACCAGCGTTTCAAAAACTATTACGGATACGAGTATCTCGAGCCGAGTCTCACCATCACGCAGTTTCTACGTGACGGTCGTTCGTGATCATCGATTGCTCTCGACAAAACGAATCGATCAAAAACGCAACCATGGATGTGAGATTGGAATTCGAGTATAAGGAGAACGTGCCGATGAATACCACTGCGTACTGTCTCATCATACACGATCGCGTAATTCAGTACAACCCGTTAACCAACGTTGTACGCAAAATCACCTAAGTGTGTGTGGGGGATGAGACGATATAAAACCTATAATGCATCGGGATCAATCGCAATCTTCTTTTCGACGTGCTAATATTAAAAAAAACGTTATGTCCGTACCAACGTTCGTGGATCTGCAAGGATTCTTCGTCGGGATGAGATTTGTCGTAAAAGAGGTGGCGGTGCTGAGAAAGGGGACCGTTCTGGCGCATTACATATTTACATACCCCATACCATGGAATCTCCTCACAAAATCCGACAAGTCATATGCTTCCTGATTGATTGCGAATCACCATGGATTACGATGGGAAGACGGAAACGTGCCGCATGGCTAAGTGCTTGGTACAGAAGAAGATGACGAGACGTCGACTCTCGTGTACGTCAAGAGATGCCAGAAACGAGAATGGCTGGTAAATTTGCTTGAGAATTATGCGAGAGAAAACCTAATCTTTGAGACTTTGGATGCTGATTATGAAGATATTGAATCTTTAAATAATCTAGATATTACTAATACTATACGATGCGGAAAACATGTTAAGAATTGCGCATTACAGAATGTATTAAAAATATTTAACTGGTGGTCGCAACGCCAAAAAAAATTGCGATATTTTTAAAAAATAAAATGTGTAAACGTAATTAATGTTTTTTTTATTTCTTATTTCTCTTCCCCCACTATGCATAATTCGATCACCGTTCGAATAGGACCCTCCCCTCCAAAAAAAAACCACCACCACCACCATCACATCAGAATTTGGAATGTGGGTGTTGTCACGTAACTTAATTTCATCTCGAGGAACATAATAATTCATAAACCGCCGTCTAAACCGCTCCGATTACTTACAGGCATCATTGGAAATGTAACGTACCATCATGCTTGTACAGTGATTGGATTTTAACTTTCGACCCAGTAATCGAGGAGTTGTTCATTCTATCAACAACAGCGATGCTTTGGGATATTTATCATGACGACGTAAGACATCTTTGCCGTATGATTCTTGACATTTTGCGTCTAACCGACTAGATATTTGCGATTCGGTCTGCGTTTCCATTTATTTTTAATTCTATTATTAGTCCGTGCGCTGATGATGGCCAAAAAAAGGCCGAAACGTCCGTTTCCATTTTTTAATTTTTTAATTCTTTAATTATTTTTTAATTGACCTTAAATCAATAAATATCTACTGTATGGTCATCAAGTAATTGTACTTTAATTTATTTGCGCCAGACTTACGGCGCTGGTTCCTATTGCCATTTTATATTTTATTTTTTGTAATAATTCATGCGTTCAGTCTTGTATCAGCCGCTCGTACCAACGGTCCACTTCTCGTAACCGAGAGACAAAATGTACTCTGCTGAAGGAAGCAGCAACGGTGGCAGACGCATGAATTATTACGTTCCTCGAGATGAAATTAAGCCATACAAGAAACCGCTTGATTTGTAAGTATCACAAATATTTTATATATATTTTTCATATATGTTTTTTCCATGCTTTTTTATATTTAATAGTATTTTTTTCAGATACGATAAACCTCGTTATATACCACGTATTTTGGTACGCAGATTTGCATTGACGCGCACGGCGTATAAATACTTGGATATTGAAATCAGCGTGGGACCTGCGTCCTTTGTGGAATTACATCTTGGCGATAACCGAGGAAATCACATAATACTGCCTCATGCAACGTGGACAATGTTCATCGAAAGACGTGTCGATTCCTGCAGTCGAATACACCTTCGTCGCTATCGATTCGAGATCTAATAATGGAACATGTTAAAATACATGATGCAAGTGTTGTAAAACTTACATTACACGATTTTTGCTTGTACATGCAAAACCATCAACTATATTTATTTTTATTCGAACTCGAACATTGTGTTAATCATGAATATTTGAAGCTGTGCCAGAATATAGAAGCCGTAAATGCAAGCTTCGATCGACTTGTCATTAATTTGCAAAGTGATATGTTTGGTGCCGAGAGAGATAATGCGGTCAAAATCTTGCGCGACGTTCATGTTAAAACATCGGTCATAGATTGTGAACTATTAGCTTATGCTGTGGATGAACTTTTGTATGAAGCCTTGAGACGAGGTGATGTACGTTAATAGAAATAAATGTGTTAAAATGAAAAAAAAATTATTATCTATTTCTTTCACTTCCCTTCCTTGCATATAAGATAGATATGTAAGCAATGGAAAAATTAATGGAGTCGACTGGGATTTGCAAAAATCTCACCGTACAGACCGCACGTGCAATCTTAAGATACGATGCCGCAATGTGTAGGAGAAGGATAGCGCAAGGCGTTTGCAATGTGTGGGGGAAGGATAGCGCTAATGATATTTTATGGGCGTGGGAGAAGGATAGCGCGAGACGTTCGCATTGGCATGGGAAAAGGATAGCGTTCGCATGTACGTGGGAGAGAGAGAGAGATAGCGCGAAGCATGCACGAGTAGGAAAAGGAAAGAAGGATGCGCAGAAATAATTCACACTTTTATGAATATTAATAATAAGTTTTATTCAATATCTGATGTCATATAATTGTGTGTGCGTGTGTTTGAAAAATAAAAATAATATGAAATTTGCTGCGCGCTCCATCTGAAACATGAAAAAAATACAAGTCTTATTAGAATATTAATCTGGTTTTAATGTATTATAAAATTTTAAAAAGGAATACTTACATTACCCTCCTGGTGCCGCCAGTTCTTCCTCCTCCCACGCCTCTTCAGGCTCCCAATTTGCCTCCTCATCATAGGGCTCAAGCCCAAAAAAGGCCACAAGTAAAATATGTCGTCATGCGGAAATATTTTCGCCCATTTGTGGGCCTCCCGTGTATCGCCCCATAAGTTTGCGTGCGCCCAGCGGAGATTTCCATGCAGCCATCGCATATATTGTCTATGTATAATGTCGATAATCACGAACTGAAATATAATATTTAATTAATGTGGGTTGTATGTAAGCGGCGCGTCCGCTTTTGGAAGATGACGCAAGGAAGGGGTAGAGCGTAATGAGGTGATGTCAATCACGAGACTTCTTTTCTAGATGTCACAAGAAAATATACTTACAGTCTATGTACAATGGTATAAGTATTCTTTTTGGTGGCCCTAAAAGGGCCCTGCGGTCGAAGAAGACTTTGGTCCCTTGGTGTGGTTGGAGGCAGCGTAGGCTGTAGCTATTCCAAAAAGATCCGTCGAGCTCGATCTGACTGTTGGGCAGGAGGTCCTTCGCTAATTCAGAGCGGGCCGCGAATCGAAGTCTTCCCGCCGCGCGCCGACTTATAAACCCCACTCACTGAATTTCGCTCACTGGCGCCGACTCCCGGCCGCGGCCGCCTCGCGGTGGGCCTTCGTGGCTCAAACGGTGCCCGCACGCGAGTTTCATGTGCTCCGCGCGCGAGCTTCACGTGCTCCGCGCGTGGGAACTCGCTCGCGTTTTTACCGGGTAGTCCGCGCGTGGGAACTCGCTCGCGTTTTTACCGGGTAGTCCGCACGTAATTGTGGTGGTTCGTCGAACCACCACAGGACCCCTTGGTTGTATGGCAGTCTCCTAAGTTTGAACCTGATTGGCGGGCTAATTATTCGTCCGCTTCTTGTCTTGGCTGGCCGTATTGTTGGTTCCTGGTTGGTGGCTTGTGGTATCTCTTCTTCTTCCATGGTGTAGGCTGGTTGAAGCCTGTCTATTGATACGTTGACTTTTTTGTTGTTCATCCGTATTGTGTATGTTTTTTCGTTTCTGTTCGGCACCTCGTATGGCCCGTCGTATGACGGTTGTAGAGCTCCTGATGGTGTCGCACGAAGACTTTTGCTGTTTTGTCCATATCTTTGTAGATAAACGCTGCTCGTTGTCCATGTCTTTTGATGGCGGGGCTGAGTTTGCTCATGATGTTTTGTAGTTTGTTCACGAGGTTGGTTTTGTCTTCCGCGTCGTTGCCTTTTTCTGAAAAGAATTGTCCAGGTAACCTTATTGGTTTTCCATAGACCAATTCTGCTGTTGTTGCGTTTATGTCTTCTTTCCAGGCGGCCCTGGTGCCCATCAGTATGACTGGGAGAATTTCTGTCCAGTCTTCTGTTTGATGGCACTTGATGGTTGCTTTCAATTGCCTATGGAAACGCTCTATCATCCTGTTAGCTGCCGGGTGGTATGCTGTTGTCCTTATGTGTTTTGAGCCTGTCATTTGCGTTAGGCGTCTGCTTCGAATTGTCTTCCTTGGTCGGTCGTGATTCTTTCTGGAGTTCCGAATCGCGCGATCCAGTTTGTGAACAAGTGTTTTGCTAATGGCAGTCTCCTAAGTTTGAACCTGATTGGCGGGCTAATTATTCGTCCGCTTCTTGTCTTGGCTGGCCGTATTGTTGGTTCCTGGTTGGTGGCTTGTGGTATCTCTTCTTCTTCCATGGTGTAGGCTGGTTGAAGCCTGTCTATTGATACGTTGACTTTTTTGTTGTTCATCCGTATTGTGTATGTTTTTTCGTTTCTGTTCGGCACCTCGTATGGCCCGTCGTATGACGGTTGTAGAGCTCCTGATGGTGTCGCACGAAGACTTTTGCTGTTTTGTCCATATCTTTGTAGATAAACGCTGCTCGTTGTCCATGTCTTTTGATGGCGGGGCTGAGTTTGCTCATGATGTTTTGTAGTTTGTTCACGAGGTTGGTTTTGTCTTCCGCGTCGTTGCCTTTTTCTGAAAAGAATTGTCCAGGTAACCTTATTGGTTCTCCATAGACCAATTCTGCTGTTGTTGCGTTTATGTCTTCTTTCCAGGCGGCCCTGGTGCCCATCAGTATGACTGGGAGAATTTCTGTCCAGTCTTCTGTTTGATGGCACTTGATGGTTGCTTTCAATTGCCTATGGAAACGCTCTATCATCCTGTTAGCTGCCGGGTGGTATGCTGTTGTCCTTATGTGTTTTGAGCCTGTCATTTGCGTTAGGCGTCTGCTTCGAATTGTCTTCCTTGGTCGGTCGTGATTCTTTCTGGAGTTCCGAATCGCGCGATCCAGTTTGTGAACAAGTGTTTTGCTACGGTTTCTGCCGTGATGTCCGTGAGTGGAATCGCCTCTGGTCATCTTGTAAACCGGTCTATTATGGTGAGGCAATAGCGTTTTTCATTGGATGTTGGCAGTGGTCCGACTATGTCCATGTGTATGTGCTGGAAACGTTTTGTTGATTGGTCGAACTCTCTTATTGGTGCTGCGTTGTGTCGAATGATTTTCGCTCTTTGGCATTGGACGCATATTTTTGCCCATCTGCTGCAGTTCTGCTGTACTTTCGGCCATACATATCTTTGCGATATCAGTTTTGCTGACGCCTTTGCTCCTGGGTGAGCTAGGCTGTGTAAGGAGTTGAATATTCTCCTTCTGAATGGTAGTGTCACGTATGGTCGTGTTATCGGTGTCGATGTATCGCAGTATAGTGTTGTCGTTGTTCCTGGTATTGCGACTTTCGTGAGCTGCAGGCTTTGTTTCGTACTCATCATCTCTTGCATTTCTGGGTCTTGTAGTTGTGATTGTGCTAATTCTTCGAACTTGACTGCCACTTGTATTGCTTCTACTCTGGAGAGGGTATCGGCTACTACATTTTCTTTCCCTGCTATATGGCGGATGTCTGTTGTGAATTGGCCGATGTACTCTAAGTGTCGTGCTTGGCGTGGTGAGCTTCTTAGCGGATCTTGGTCAAATGCATAAGTAATTGGTTTGTTGTCCGTGTATACAGTGAACCGTCTCCCAACATATGGCGGAAGTGCTTGATCGCTGTGTATATCGCCAGTAGCTCTCGATCGTATGGACTGTATTTCGTTTGTGGTTTGCTGACTTTTTTGCTTAGGAATGCTAGTGGTTGCCATTCCCCTTTAGCTTTCTGGTGTATGACTGCTCCTAGCGCTGCGTCCGAGGCGTCCGTTGTCACTGTCAGCTTTGCTGTTGGATCCGGATGTGCCAGGAGTGCTAGCTGCTCTTGCTAGGCTGTTTTTGCAGTTGTCAAACGCTTCTTCCATTTTTCCGGTCCATTGGATTGGTTGTTGTCCTCTCTTCTTTGGTCCTCTCAATACCTCGCTCAGAATTGCCTGGTCCTTTGCTGCTCCTGGGATGAAACGTATGTAGAAGTTGATGGTTCCCAGAAATTGTCGCATGTGTTTGACCGTCTTTGGAGAAGGGAAGTTTTTGATTGCTTCCACCTTCTCCAGTAGTGGTCTTGTACCTTCTGCTGAGACTAGGTAGTCCAAGAATTTAACCTGTGCGGCTGCGAAGGTGCACTTGGCTGGGTTAATTCTCGCCCCGTTGGTTTCTAGTCGGGTGGAAAGTTCCCTCATGTGTTTTTCGTGTTCTTCTTCTGTTTCTGATGCTACCAATATGTCATCTATATATGCATAGTCTAGTCCCCTCAGTATTTCATTAATAAATTTTTCAAAGGTTTGTGCTGCGTTTCGAAGTCCGAACGGCATGAATTTAAATTCGTATAACCCGAATGGCGTGGTGATTGCTGTCTTCGGTATGTCCTCTTCGTGTACCGGGATTTGATTGTAGGCTTTCACTAGGTCGAGCGTTGTGAAAATTTTCTTCCTGTGCAGCGTTTGTGCGAAGTCCTCTATGTGTGGTATCGGATAGTTGTCTTGTATTGTGCGTGTGTTTAGCCTTCTATAAGTCTCCGCACGGTCGCCATGCTTTTTTCTCCCTTGGGCACCATATGAAGTGGTGCTGACCATGAGTTTTGATGGCTGAATTATCCCTTCCTGTAGTAGTAGATCGAATTCCATCCTTGCGATGTGTAGTTTCTCTGGAGATAGTCTTCTTGGTCTGCATGCTTCCGGTTATCCTGCGGTGGTTTGTATGTAGTGAACTGTGTTGTGTTTGACTGATTGGTTCCCTCCGTTTGGTCGTGTTACTCCTGGGTACTCTGCTAATATGCTGTGATATTTCGTTTCTCCGACTACTGATTTAATTGAGTTTATTTTATGGTTGCTTTGCGACCCGTGTGTCGAGAGACCTGTTTTTCCGTCAATTAGCTTCTTATTCCTTATATCCGGTAGGAGATGATAGTGCGATAAGAAGTCTGAGCCTATTATTGGCTGTGTGACGTCGGCGATTATGAATCGCCATGGGAATGCTCTCCGTAGCCTGAAGTCTGGTTGTACGGTTGTCGCTCCGTAGATGGATATCGTTGATCCATTTGCAGCAAATAACTGATACGTTTCTGCCTTTTTCCGGCCCTGTGTCCTTGCGCGTGGGTAGACGCTTATGTCAGATCCAGTATCGATTAAGTACCTTGTTTTCGTCTTCCGGTCTGTCATGTATAGGCGGCGTGGTTCTGAGCCGATATCGCTTACCGCCATTAGCGACTCGCTTCCTCGTTTTCCTTTTTGTACGTGCATGGGGTAGTGCATTTCCTAGCTTCTGCTCCGAAGCGTCGATGGTAGTAGCAAATGCTTTCTCTTCTTGGTGTTTTGCTACGTTGTCGCTCTCTCGATTGGCTTCGTGGGCGTCTCCCCTGCTGTTCCCTTTGGAACCTTTTGGTCATTTTTGTGACCTGTGTTGTCAGGGCGGCGACTTGGTCTCTCAATGCATCCATCTGTTCCCTATGGGATTCGTGTTGGCGTGACTGCCACTTGCGTAGTTGCTACCTCTAGTGATCTACTCCCTATTTCGTGGATTCTGTCGGCCTGTTCTGCGACGTCTTCTAATTTATCCTGTGCGCGCATTGCTAGAATGGCCTGCATTTGCATTGGTAATTGGCCTAGCGATAATGTGCGCAGTAGCTCGTCAGAGACTGTTATGCCGGCCAAGGTTTTGAGGTGTCGGAGAAACTGCGAGGGCTTTCTGTCTCGCAGCTTTTCGTGTTCTAGAAGTTGTTTAATTCTTTGGTCCTGTGATGCCGTGAGTCTCTGTATCAGCATCTTCCTTATCGCTTCGTATTTTTGTCTCGGTGGCGGCTGCGTGATGTCTTTTATTTCCCTGGCTTGTTTTGGCTCTATCCTGGACAGGACGTATGCGTACTTCGTTGCGTCGTCTTCTATGTCGCACGAGGTGAATGTTCCCTCCAGCTGCGCGAACCATAGCTCTGCATCCTCCGGCCAAAATGGTGGTATTCTTATGCCTATTTTGTTGACGCTCGTGCTGTCGTCGTCGACGATGATTGTCTTCTCCGTGTCCCTTGGCATCTTCCGCGTCGGTGGTCACCAGTTGTGAGTTGTATGTAAGCGGTGCGTCCGCTTTCGGAAAATGACGCAAGGAAGGGGTAGAGCGTAATGAGGTGAAGTCAATCACGAGACTTCTTTTCTAGGTGTCACAAGAAAATATATTTACAGTCTATGTACAATGGTATAAGTATTCTTTTTAGTGGCCCTAAAAGGGCCCTTTCTGGGCTAACGCTGATGGCATTTCTGCCAAGTGATACGAGGCTCGGTGGTAGTGACTCTGAGGGACCCGATATTCGGTAGCACGGGTGCTGGTGCGTGTCGAAGTGCGGGAGGAGTCCCTGGAGGCGTATAGCTGACTTCCTCCGTCTGCGTGGCCGTGTTGCGTGTACTGGTCTCCCAATCACTGCCTGACGGGGCCGAGCATTCACTCAGCGCCTGGGGTTGATACTGCGTACCCCGATGCACTTGCACAGCTGGCAGTGATTGTGTCCCGTAATCTCGTCGTCGGAGTGGCGAGGCCGCTAAGGGTGATAACAGCGGCGGTAGGTTCTACGGTGTTGACGGTGAGGTGTAGCGCCGTACCCTGATATCCCATAGGCTCAGGAAGAAGCGTGGAGGTCTGGTATATTGCACTGGCGCCAGGTCTATCCGGTGGAGCTCCCACTTTCTGAAGTCAATGCAGGTACTGTCACTCGTAGATCCAGGTGTCTTCTCTACTTCGATGGAGGGCTGCCGACTAGTCCCGGGTGATGTGGGAGGCAGCTGCGGTCGAGGAAGACTTTGGTCCCCTGGCGTAGTTGGAGGCAGCGTAGGCTGTAGCTATTCCAAAAAGATCCGTCGAGCTCGGTCTGACTGATGGGCAGGAGATCCTTCCCTGACTCAGAGCGGGCCGCGAATCGAAGTCTTCTCGCCGCGCGCCGACTTATAAACCCCACTCACTGAATTTCGCTCACTGGCGCCGACTCCCGGCCGCGGCCGCCTCGCGGTGGGCCTTCGTGGCTCAAACGGTGCCCGCACGCGAGTTTCATGTGCTCCGCGCGCGAGCTTCACGTGCTCCGCGCGTGGGAACTCGCTCGCGTGTCTACCAGGTAATCCGCTCGTAATTGTAACGGTTCGACGAACCACCACGATTAATAAATATCATAAATCACACAATATATTACGAAAACACTGAATACTACATACCCGTTTATATTGAAATATTATCGACATTTTTGATAATTCAATTATTCTCACGCACTAAACAGTCAGAAAGTCAGAAACGTTCGCGCTGGTAACTCAGACGAGAGTGTCCTGTCGCATCGGCCCGCGTAATACAAAACGTCCTAAAAGAAAAGGCATACAAAAAAATAATTATTTTTAAGAAAAAGTATATAATTATTTACAATGTATTTTTTAAAACAATTATTTGTTTTTATAAACTCCCAGAGAATACTTGGACGAAGGGTGGAATTAAGCCTTTCTTTCTCAACAAGTGGACCCAACATTTAGTACTCATACCCTTTTCCTTCCGAGGCGATGGTAACATAGGCACCCCTAATGACTCTAAAAACAAAAGCCTACACCAATAGACGTAATCTTCTAGACCTTCTGGTCGTCTAATGGAGAAGATACGTGAGGAGACGCTAAGATTCGAGGATACGCGAAATCCTCTCTCAAAGATTCATTCTGTCTTCAGCTTCTGACCGATTCAGTACTCTACTTTCAACCTAACAGTCAACTATAGTTTTCGATCCATCATTTTTTTTCTCTCGTTATTCGCGATTAAAGTTGTGCAGAGAGCGAGTTTTACGACAACGTGAAAGAACCCAGTGGCCTTTAAATGATAAGTGAACTGTTATCAACCAAATAACTAAGTCACCGAGCGAATCTCTGAGCCACCTTTCCAACCAGCTTTCCACGGAAGATAGAGGGTCGCTTCTCACTCAACTGTTAAAAATTAAAATCGTCTTCTTCGCATACAACAAGTAATGAGTCCATTAAAAATTTTCTTTTCTTCTCTTGTCTTTTGCTTCCTCATAGAGGAAGCTTTGTTTTCGTGACAGAATTTTTTTTCGAGTTTTCTATGCCAATGTGTTTAGAATGTTCCAAAACGTCGAGAAAACATATTCCTAAAAAATGTCTGTATGTATGTATGTATGTATGTATGTATGTATGTATGTATGTATGTATGTGTGTATGTGTGTATGTATGTATGATGTATGTACGCAATATATTGTACAACTTCTAGCATCCGCAATTTTTGAGATATCGGATTAAATTTTTTTTACATGGATAAAGTATTATTAAAGGATGGTTGCAACTGAATTTGGTAAGTATCGATGAAAGGTTTTATTTTTTATAAAATTTTGAATTTTTTGAGAAATGTCTGTACACGCTGTAACTTTCGGAAAATTTGAGATATCGGATTAAATTTTTTTTACATGGATAAAGTATTATTAAAGGATGGTTGCAACTGAATTTGGTAAGTATCGATGAAAGGTTTTATTTTTTATAAAATTTTGAATTTTTTGAGAAATGTCTGTACACGCTGTAACTTTCGGAAAATTTGAGATATCGGATTAAATTTTTTTCATGAATAGAGTATTATTAAAGGATAGTTGCTACTGAATTTGGTGAGTATCGGTGAAAGGGTCCATTTTTTATAAAATTTTGAATTTTTGAGGAAATGTCTGTACACGCTGTAACTTTCAGAAAATTCACGAACTTATGCAATCACCTGATATATTAACAATAAATATTATTGAGATCTTTAAATGTTTTCTCTATTCTTTTTTTTATTACCAAACTGTTTCTTTAAATTAACTGTCAATACCTCATTTAACCCTTGCGTGTGTTTCGCATTGAAAACAACCCGGCTAAACGCTCGAAATGTTGAGCGAAACATATCCAGAATCGTGAGAACAAAAAGATCCAGTAACTCTTGGCTCAGGTGTCCGCGGACCCTGCTTTTATTATAGATTACGCTAAACTTAACTTATTGTTAGATAAGCATTCCTTCGAGTTAAGAACCCAACACTTAAGGCCATCACACACGAATTGACATAGAACGTTGTGTTGTTCGTAATATTATTGTTTATTGCCGAGCATCGTAAATAAAAATATGGACGATCATGAAAATTATTTTACGAAAAAAAGTGAAGATGAAGATGAAAGCAATATGTTTAACAATAAAACTTCAAGAGAGGAAGATTCTCTGTTGTTGGATCTTGTGAAAGGTTACCCACATCTGTATGATAAACAATCAAGAGATTTTAAAGATATAAAAAAAAGAAATAATTCATGAGAAGAAATAGGAGAAATCTTAAACGCGACGGGTACAGGATACATTCTTCTTTTATACCAATATTACATTCATATATGTGTGACTGTTTTCATATCTTTTAATAATTATAATATATTTCTTATGTATAAATATAGTTGTAATGTGTGTGTATGTGCGTGTAAAATAGATTTTTATTTTATTATATATCTTTCAGCTGCGGATTGTCAGACAAGATGGGCGAGACTACGCGAACAATATTCTCGTGAGAAAAAATTACAAGAAAGAGAAACCAGAAGTGGTAGTGGACATATAACAGGATCACAATTTCCCTTATATGAGCAGATGAGTTTTTTATTTAAACATGTCAAGAGTAGAAAGCAAGTTTCTTTTACCAGAGACTCTTATTTATGTTACATTTGTAAACAAAAAGTTTGTAAAATATATTATGTTGAAATGATTTGTTATTTTATTCAGATCTATAACAAATATATCGCATTTGACTACTAAAGAATCAAGTCCGATCAGAACCAGTGTATCAACAAAAAAATTAGGTGAGTTTAGTTAGTAAGCAGCTAATAATTTTATTAATTTTGAAAATTTTGTGGGTTATTGTTTTAAATATAATTTAAATTGTAGGTTCCTCAAATGTGTGTGTATCAAGGAATCATATTGGATCCACATGCAACGAGTGTGATACGATAAACAAATCATCTAAAAACATATTAAAGACTCGGTTCACACCAGCAGTGGAAGTTTCTCGCAGTTCCTCAAGACCTTCTGTATTATACTCCCGTCCTGACTTTACATTCCGTTCACATAACATTGATATTCCTGCTTCTGAGATAAACATATGTAACCTACCTAAACCACGTACTATTATATCTGCAGAGGAAACAAGTATAGTTGAACATTCAGATTTGTGCATTTCTTTTCATGTTATTGAAAATACTGCAGATGAATCAATACTAACACATTTAACCTCTCCATTTTCTTCTTCAGACACATCATTAGACAGCAACAATGAGTTCTCTCCACTGCATAGCCCAGATGCATTATACAGGATGTTCCAGGAGGAAAGGTCAATATTCTGGGAGGTGATCGTATCGATCATTTTAAGAAAAATGTTCATATGAATATATGTCCTATTCCCCACGGTTTCCGAGATAGAGCGACTTGAATGTACGTCTCGTGTATTCACTTTTCTTGTGTACACTTCAACCTTCAACCAACCCCATAAACAAAATTTCATTATCATAACAATGATTCCGTTACTGTCCCGTTCCGCTTTTCCGTCTGCATGGGGATTTACTCTTATACGTCTGTTGACTGTTGTGCTGATAACATTGTAGATACCTGTTCACACAAGAGTTGAAAAATGCATTGATGTTGTTACGTCCTGGCGATTCCACGATTCCGTCCTTCCGCGAAGTGTCGGCAATGATCGTCGCTTGGTGAGATAAACGAATCGCTCAGTAAACAGACCAACGTAAAAGATCGGTGATGAAACCATGCCGGTTTCCTCAAGATAATATAAAATTTTCTAACGAAATACCCAACAAACATAGCTGCATCTATAATAATAAAAATTTTCCAACAAATATTCAATAAACACAGCTGCACCAATAGCAATAAAAATTATCATAGGAAAATACGACTTTTTTCTAATCTAAATATGTGCAAGGAGTCTTCGAACGAATATTGAATTCACCAATGGACGATCACCACGGATAAAACGTGAAAAGTAGGAGAAACACCCCGCCTAACGAAGACACTGGCACATTTTTAATTTGCTAAAATTGGAAAATCCCCACTTCTGCGCAAATTCAATTCGTCGAAGTTTTGGAAGATTCCCACTCTTAGAATTAGAATACACCCCAAAAAGAGAGATATAAAAAGAAGACTCGAACGGACTTACGGAATTAAAATACGCCCCAAAAAGAAGATTATAAAAAGAGAACTCGCGAACACATCACCTCTCTTTTTCTCGTAATTCTCAATCCGAGTGCTTTTATTTCTGTAACTTTCAATCTGAGTACTCTTGCTCTGTGTTGTGACTCGCGAGTTAGTTGAAAAAAGCAGTGTCTTCCAGCGGCGTCTCACCACCATTTGCACTCATCAACCGAAGGTCCGAACGCACCATGAGACCTCGAGCCGAGGAAAAATCGCCGCTTCTTCATTATCAAATTAACAGCAAAAAGTAAGCTTCAACTATTCAATTATTATATATATACACGACTGAAACCTTATTATTTACACTGGTTCCGTAGTGAGAACCAGATCTGGGAAAATATATATATATCGGCCCATGAATCAAGTCCATCGCAGGACTCGGAAGGCGTTGACGCGACCGTTTGCGAATCTTACCGTTAAATTAAAAAGATTTAGGAGTAAGGTTGACTCACTACACACAAGCTCACAACCCAGCAAAGTTACAACCTCCCCCCTTTCCCCTTACCATTTTTCTCCCAGCTACTCCCCAGTATATCCTCCCGAACCTTTTTCTCCTGAACCGCCTTCCTTCCCGAGATCATTCTCGTTATTATCTACAATCCTCTTGAATAATTCACCCCCTTCTTCCTCGCAGTTGTCGGAATCAGACGATTTCGAAAAGGCCATTCAGGAGTTCTGCGAAGAATTACCTGATTTAGAATCAGATTCGTCCTACCAGGACTAAATTGAACTAAATTTAAATCTCCTTTCTCTCTCTCTCTCTCTATGATCCTTACTTCCTACCTCATTCACACAC
Organism: Formica exsecta; assembly: GCF_003651465.1. NCBI lineage: Eukaryota > Metazoa > Arthropoda > Insecta > Hymenoptera > Formicidae > Formica > Formica exsecta. The sequence continues at coordinate 23,445 of NW_021850416.1, forward strand.
ACGTGCGTTTTATTTTTGTTTGTTTGATTATTTAAAACTTTATATATTGTATTAACCAGTCAGAACCTAAAATTTACGATAAAATCATTCCCTTGCATTCTGACTGATGCCCTCCGTATTATTGTAACACCCGCGAATTAACACACACACACATACTCAGAAAAAAAACAATATTTTATTTTTTTTTTATATGATCATGTATACCTTGTAACGATACGTTACCAGC
>NW_021850416.1:25063-53934 GCF_003651465.1 Formica exsecta
CTATAGAGGAGTTCTGCGAAGAACTACCTGATTTAGAATCAGATTCGTCCTACCAGGACTAAATTGAACTAAATTTAAATCTCCTTTCTCTCTCTCTCTCTCTATGATCCTTACTTCCTACCTCATTCACACACACACACACACACACACGTTTTATTTTTGTTTTGTTTGATTAATTAAAACTTTATATATTGTATTAACCAGTCAGAACCTAAAATTTAACGATAGAATCTTTCCCTTACATTCTGACTGATGCCCTCCGCATTAATGTAACACCCGCGAACTAACACACATACATACACACACATACACACCGAGAAATTATAATCAACGATATTTTATTTTTATTTTTATATAATCATGTACATCTATCATTTATTTTAAAATATGAATAAATTCATACTTTGTTAATTTAAATAAAAGAATTACTCGTTATTAAACCCCCCACTCATTCCTAGTCGAAAGATCGCACTTGGTCCCATCCCGCGTAAAAGAGATTAAATTCTCTTACCAAAAAGGAACCACCGAACAAACGTCTGAATAACCAGCGTAATAGCGACTCAGTCGTTTACCTGCTTTTCATACCTGTCAGTTCGTTCGACCCGATTCCAAACGCCACGAGACCTTTAACTTCGGGATAATAAAAGATAGTTGTTGCGCCCTTCCGTCGACTCATCCTTCCCCGAGTCTAGACGTAACAATGTTAACGGTGGAATTTTTAAAAATTTATTATAATCTGTAAAAAATGTATCACGTGAACAATAAATATTAGAAATAGTACGTAGTTTTTCTTTCTTGTCAGTAATTTTGCAACTGTCAGTAATTTTGCAACATTCAAGTCGCTCTATCTCGGAAACCGTGGGGAATAGGACATATATTCATATGAACATTTTTGCTTAAAATGACCAATACGATCACCTCCCACAATATTGACCTTTCCTCCTGGAACACCCTGTATAATGACAATGAACTGGAACACCGAGCGCTGCTAAGCCTGAAGATCCTGTGGAAGAATACACCTCGGGGTCCCGGAATCGAAATGAAAGATCACTGATTTGCATTATAAAATAAACGTATTTATTAATAATTAATGACTGTAGAATTTATCACAAACTGTGCCTCTTTGGGCTAAACTACCGGATTCGAACAATTATTCAAAATCGACCTCTTTACTACAAGAAACTACTTTAATTCGGATCACGCGCCGTTCGCGGGTTTTAACTATACAACGAAATAACGTGTTTGCTCAACTATCGCCTCGCGCCGACTGACCTCGAGTCTCGCTGCCGGATCTCGCACATCGCTTCACTCCCCACTCTCACGCATGCGCACTTCGGTTGCGCGCCGCTGTTCGCGCCGCTTCGCGCGCTATGTTTTCTACGTACCGGGTGTCCCGCAAATTCATATTCTTACAATCTTCTTTCCCTCCTACAGAATTTCGCTATTATCATCCCCATGGTTTTCGATTCGCTCATGTTTACGTAATTACACAGTCAGTGCTTTCTGGATAAGTATTTACATGGAAGTGTCTTATACGTAAGTATCTTATGGGTAAGTATATAAAAGATAAGTATCTTATAGGTAAGTATATAAATGGAAACTGTTTGATGACACCTCGTGTTCATCTTCTGAATAAAATAAACAAATAAACTTCATACTATTTGATTAAACTCTTGTCAACAAAAACTCTTTATATTGCTTCGCCCCCTTCTAGACTATTAGACTTTACTTGATTAGCAGTTCGGTGCTACGCCATAATCTAATGCGCTCTTATCTTTAATGCCTTGGAATACTAAACCTTTTACTGAAATAAACTCAAATAACGTATAACAACAGGTACTCCTTGACTCTACAATTCCCTATGCTATTTCTCCGGTTTTCCCGGCGTCCTACGCTCTGACTCTTACGACTCGCAATTCTAATTTTAATTAACGCTTTAAACGCAAGAAACCTTAAATTCTATCTTATATTCTAATTTCAAATGTCTATAGCACACGCTCCTCCTCAGGACACTCTCCGCCGATGCTCCAGAATCCTCCTCAAGTCCTTTTGCTTCTCCGTCTTTCGGCCGCTTACCCTCGGATGACCTCTCGTACTGTCTCCTTCGTCCTTCTTTGCGCCCCCGTGTATCTCGCTAACGGAGCTTGGTCCAACCGATCGCATACCCCCTTCTAAAGTTTGCTCAAAATTCGATTCGTATTTTGAGTGAACTTTCTTTAGTAGTGAGTTGTGGCTTATGCGATTGCGTTGGAGACCTCTCTCATCGCCAAAATTCTCGTCTTCACTGGACGGAATCTGTGCTAGTCTCCTCCTTTTCCTCACCGGTGAGCTTTCCCTTGGCTGCATATCTGTAACTATATGCTTTATATGTTTTCTCACCGGACTTCTGGAACCACCTTCCTTCTGCCTTGTAGCCGATCCGTTGTCCTCCCCTTGGGGTCCCTCGAACGATAGCTCGTCCTCGAGGTTTACGACATTTTGCTGCCTTTCCTCAACTTCCGTCTCTGGTCTCCTCGTCCTGACCTGATTAATGTTTCGGTCGACGAATGTCCCCACCAGGTGCTGTATGATTTTGGGTTTCTCCTTTACGACAGTGTACGTGTCGTTTTTTCCGTCATCCGGGTCCGTCTTGTCCTTTCTCGCAACGGTGTCCTGTTCTTCCGTTGTTGTGTTCTTTTTCTTCCTCCGCATGTGTGCTCTACCTCTTTGCGCTTTTCTTATCCTAACTATTCTATTAGTTAACGCGTCCGCTCTTTCTTTTTCTTCTCCGTATGCATCCCTCATAAATTCGGTTAGCTTATGTACTAAATCGTGTGCCGCGTCAAATAGTTTTCTTAATTTTCTTTTATTAATCGCTCCGGTCCTATCTTGCGCTTTCCTAACTCTATTTGTATTACTTCGCCTGTTCGCGTTCGTTTCGATATTCCCGCGCCGCGTTTCGCCAAGTATCATTCCCGAACACGCCTGTCCGCGTCCTATTTCCGAACATGTCTTGTCTGTCATATTCCCATCTATAACTGTCGTACTTAATGACCTGTCATCGACTTGTATCGATTTCCTCAAATTAGACAACACTAGCATTCCAATTTCCTGGTCGCCTCGCTTCCTTGGGATTTACCTGGACTCGGAATTAAAATGGAGAGCTCATATCAATAAACTTAAAAACAGAACTATTCCCAGGATTAACATTCTTAAAGCCATCTCAGGCATCAAATGGGGAGCTCACCCAAACACACTGCTTACTATATATAAAGGTTTTATCAGACCTCTGCTTGACTGGGGCTGCCAAGTGTTTCACCCTCTAGATGAAGCACTTTACCTCAAAACTTCCAGACTGCAATTTGCCGCACTTAGGACTGTTACCGGTATGATGTGCATAACCCCGACCAACGTACTATTGGATATTAATGATGAACAGCCTCTGGCATCGAGATGGCAATATCTCACAGAAAAACTTATTTGCAAAATCAAAGCTCGGACTACTCATCCATTGCATTATATCTTAGAACAAATCGCTCAAGATCCAGCAAATGATCAATACAATTTCGAGTCATTAATCAACACATTTATGACACATCAACACCTTTTCAATCAGATCGAAACATTTAAACTTCCTGGATACGTGGAGTTTAAATATCATAGTCGCCAGTCCAATCCTCCAGTTGATGTGGATATAGGTTTTGGATTAATTAACCGCCCGAACATTCAAGATAAGTTTATACAGTTCACAAACTCAAACATTCCTTCTTCTACTAAATTTTATACGGATAGATCTAGGCTGGATATGGCCAATAAAGCTGAATACGCCATTTATTCACCGGACTTAAATTTAAAAATTAAGCGCAGGATTAATGACAATTGTTCAATCTTTGAAGCGGAGACGCTCGCTATTTCTCATACCCTCGACATAACTTTGGAAAGAAAAATCAATAATTCGGCTATATTTATGGACTCACTCAGTCTACTCTCTGGCCTGAATAACTCTGCCTGGTCAGGTAAAACTAACCACTGGATACTAAAAATTAGACATTCTCTGTATAATTGTCAAACTAATAATATCATGGTCAAACTATTTTGGATATCCAGTCATAAGGGCATATATGGCAACGAACAGGCTGATCTCCTGGCTAAGGAGTCTCTGCATCTTCCTAATCATCTTCTCATGAGTAAATGCCATTACTCAAACATTTATTCTAAATTCAAAAAGCTTGCTAAAGACAAAGCTACTCAAACCCTCAGGCTACAGAGCCAGTATAAGGGCTCTAAATACTTTAATCTCAAACTCGAATACGGTGACTCTATCCTTTCTACACCTTGGTATAAGAGTATTAATGGCTCACTTCCTAGATCTGTTATTACTCTCATCTCTAGAATCAGATCACATCACATAGCCACAGGTAAACATCTATTGGACAAAAACATTCTAACATCATCAGAATGCTCCTGTGGTCATGCCTGTCAAAATCTCAATCACGTCTTTTTTCAGTGCCTCTCCCATACTAACAAATCATCCGCACTCATTTCCTCTATCAAAAGAATAGACCCACTTGTCACAATCGACATCCCCAGTATTGCCTTTTCCAACAATCTCAAGATATACAAACTGCTTCACTCATTTGTAAAAGGTCTCAATTTAAATATATAATCTTTTAAAATGCATAAGAAACAATGGTGTATGGGCGACTTCCTTAATGCCCAAACAGCCATAGAAGAAGAAAAAGAAGAAGAAGAAGAAAACTTGTATCGATTATGTGTTTATCAATCCGTTTGTTGTGTTCATCTGTCCCGCGATAATTAACAACGTTTCTAAGTGTTGTTTTTCTAGTTCTGGTGTTTCGCAATCGTTATTTGATATTGTGTCGTGTGTGTCTGTTTCGTTATTCTCGCGCGATACATGTGTTATCAACGATGTGTGTCGGTGTTCTCGCTTAGTGTTGTTATTATTATTAGTGTTACTATTAATTGTTTCGTCCGTTTCGTATTGTTCGTCTTCTACGTCTATCTCCTCTTTCGCACTTTTTTTTATTTCCTCCTGCCTGTCATTCTGTCCTTTTATTTTTTCTTTTTCTCTTACTTTATCTCTACTGTCGTTCGTAATTGTTTTATTTATTTGCATGTCTGTACTATTGTCTCTGTCTCTCTTCTTTTTCTTCAATGTCGCTTCTTTATTGTAACTTGTACTGTCTTTGTTAGTGTCGTCAAGTGTGTCTGATTCTATTTTTTCTATTTTTAGTTTGTTATAATACTTGGACATTGAAGCGTATTTGGCTGTCTTTGGTCCTCGTACCGTGCCCTTGGCTTCATCATGTCCCTCTCGGTCATCCGCTGTCATCTCTGGGAGCTGGATGTGCTCACCGCTTCCCTCGAATGGAAATCTCTGTTCTCTCCATGATTTCTGTAACAATGTAAGTTTTGCCTTCGACTCTCTCCCCAATATCATCGCATCATTCCTTCCGAATAACACGATAGGATATATTTCTATCTCCTTTTCATCTATGGTGGTCTTTATCTTTACCATTCTTATTCTCATGTCTTCCATTTCTTTAATACATTCTGGTATTAATTCTTTTTCTATAATCTCCTCCATTTCTACCTTTTCTTTGTCCAACCTTTCCTTGCATGTTGTTATAATGTCGCATTGTCCTCCTTCATCTAAGTAGACTTTGCATTTGCTTCACTGCATCCTCGCAAGCATCTTTTTCACTGGGATTCTCTCATTTAGTATGTCCTTTGCTCGCAACATTAACTTGAATGCCTCTTGACTTATTCTTCTCTTTTTCACAGGTTCATTTCCCGGTGTGTCGTCTGTTTGGCTTCTCCCATTTCTGGATTTCTTTAACTCCTCTGCTGGCTCGCTCCCCCTTCTATGCTTTGAATTGGTAAGTATATTTTCATTTTCTCTCTCTCTTAAGACGCTCCCCCTTCTATTCTCTCTTTGTTTTAGGTTTTCTGCTGTCATCGTTGGATCCTGACCTTTACCCCCTTCTCGCTATGTCTGGGATGTTTTAAGATATGTATCTCCTCATTTTCTTTTTCTTCTTCTTTCTTCCGTTTTGTTCTCGGTTCTTTGTGTGTTTTTCTTTTATTTTCAGGTTCCTTGATTGTGCTGCTGTCCTCGCTCGCCCTTCTTGACTGTACTTCCTCCTCGCTATCTTCATCACTGCAGACTTTTGGATTCTTCGTTGACTTCGCCGTTGGATTTTTTCTCTTGTGCCATTTTTGGCCCTGTATTTCACTATCATTCCCATTTGTCTTATCATTCTAATCGCGTTGACTCTTACTACTGGTCCTAATTTTGCTTCTCTGTTCGGTCTCAACTGTCTTGAGTTATAAATAGCTACCACGTTTCCCTTCAAGTCCTCGATTACATAAGCATTCCTGTTAGATGTATCTTTCTTGTTATTCTCCGGTTTGCATCACTTCTTCTATGTAGCTTTATCCATACTTTCTTTCCCGCTTCATATTGTTCTGCCTCTCCATGTTTGTCTGTTTGCCTCTTTCTCCATCTTGCTCTATTCTCTAGCTTCGTTGCCGCGCTTTTTATTTTATCTTTTACTCTCATCATGTCCCTCTTCAACATTATCATCTGCTTTCCTTTCTGGATTCAATACTGGATCTATTTTTATTTCCTTTCGTCTATTTTCATATAATTCTATTGGTCTATATCCTGTACTTCTGTGCTCTGTCTCGTTAATTGTTTTTTCAGCTCTTTCCACTATTTTATCCCATCTCGTTTGTTTATCGTGCGCGTATACCCGTATAATTCTCCCTATTTCTCTCATTACTCGTTCGACAGGATTACTTTGTGGGTTATATGGAGATGTGTGTCGTGTAACGAATCCCATGTCTACTCCAAATTCTCTCCATCTCTCTGTTAAAAATTGACCTCCGTTATCCGTTAGGATCTCTTCCGGGAATCCATTCTTTGTGACGTATTCCGTCTGTAGTGTATCCATTATTGTTTCCAATTTCTGGTTTTTTATTGGATAAAGACTCGTTAGTTTTGAAAACTGATCCATCAGCACTAACACGTACTTATTCCCTTTTGTTGACTGTGGCAGTGGTCCAAACAAGTCTAGCGATATTGTATGTCCCGCCCTATTTGGTAGTTGGTAATACTCCTTCCCTCGTGTCGGTCTTGTGTAATATTTTGTGGCATGGCATATTTCGCATGACGCCACTACGTCTCTTGTCAATCTCTCCAGGTTATTAATTACAAAGTATCTTCCCGCAAAATCAATCACTTTGTCTGTTGCAAAATGTAGAATGAATTCGTGAATCTTTCTTAATAAGATCTAACTTGCCTTATCTGGTACCACTATCCTCTCTCCTTTTGCCGTTATTGCCCTCGTTATCGCGTCTCTGCCATATAAGTAATTCGGGAATAGCTTCTTTTCCTTCTGCAATTCTTCGTCCTCTTTTTGCCTTTCGTCTATCGTCTTTGTCCATAAGTATGTTTCTGTTGCACCATCTGGCCTATTCACGATAGCCGCTATTATCCTTGCTTCTTCGAGTTTTTCTATTTCGTTTCCTTTCCCGTGCATTCTCGATAATGTGTCTGCTATTATATTTTCCTTTCCTGCTATGTGTTCTATTTCTAGATCAAATTCTTGTAGAAATGCTATCCATCTCGCTATCCGCGAGCTATCGTCTGCGCATGCTGTTAGGAATTTTAATGTCCTATGATCCGTGTGAACTTTGACGTGCCGTCCCAGTAATGTTGTATGCCATTTCTTCAATGCCCATACAATGGCCAAGCATTCCAGTTCCGTAATCGTATAGTTCTTTTCCGCCCCTTTTATACTTCTACTCGCGTATGCAATTGTGTGTCGCTCCTCCTGTTTTTCGGCTTTGTATTGATAAAGCCGCGCTCCCACTCCTGTCTTCGATGCATCTACGAATAACCCGAATCTCAAGCCTGCTCTAATCGTAAATAATGCTGGTGCCTCATCGAATGCTATCTTGATTTCCATGAATGCCTTCTGTTGTTCTGGTCCCCAAATGAATTTGGTCTCTTTTCTTAACAATTTCTCTAACGGCTGCGTCATTTTAGCTAAGTTTTTAATAAACCGGCGGTCCCAGTTTATCAGTCCTAAAAATGCCTGTAATGCCCTCTTATTTTTCGGTTTCCCGAAGTTCCTAATCGCTAGTTTTGTGTCGTTATTCATTTCCGCTTGGATTTCGTTAAATATATGCCCCAAAAATCTAATCTGTCTCTGCATGAATTCGCATTTTTCCATGTTCAATCGGAATCCTACCTTTTCTAATTTTTTCAGTACGTGTTCTATATGCCCTAAATGGTCTTCCATTGAGTTTGATGCAATTAGAATATCGTTGAGGTACACTATCGTAAACTCGTGACATTCATTTCCCAATGCCATATTCATCGCTCTTGTAAACGATGCTCCCGCTGTTTTTATACCGAATGGCATTCTTTTAAACACGTATGACTGGTTATTGAACATAAATCCTGTGTATTGTTGATCTTCCTCTTTTAGAGGTATCTGCCAAAATGCTTTTACTATGTCTAATGTCGTAAAGTACTTCCGCCTCCCTATCCTTCTAAATACTTCGTCTATGGTCGATGGTTGGTCATGGCCGTTGACCATTCTCTTATTCAGTTCCCTTGCATCTAAGCACATCCTTATTTTTCCATTCTTCTTAACTACCACGACTAACGGGTTTATATATTGGGTAGCCGATTTTTTAATGCCTTGTTGTTCTAATTCCAGCAAGTGTTTTCTTATTTTTTCTTTGTGTATGTCCGGCACCGGGTATGTCTTAGATTTATACGCCTTTTTGTTTATCACTTTGATTTCGTGTTCATAGTGTATCACGCGCCCTATTTCTCGTTTGAACACTTCTCTACACCTTTTTTTTATCAAATCTGATTCCTGCTCCAGGTTTATTCTTTCTATTGAGTTTATTTTTATCGCTTTGTCCTCATCTTTTATTATCAATTTAAACTCGTTTTCTTTCCACACCATTTTCGCGTTATTTTCTTTTATAAAATCAAAACCTAATATTAAGTCGCTTGTCAGTGTCTCTACTAAGTAAATTCCGTGTGAAAATTCTTTTTCGTTTATATTGAATTTAATTATTACTTTGTATAATACCGGTACCCCCTTATCTAAGAATGCTCCTCTGAGCATAAACTTTCTAATTGGTATTACCGCCATGCTAATTTTTGTTTTATTTAACCTATCGTAGAATGCTTTAGTCATTGCGGAAATCTGCGCCCCCGTGTCTATTAACGTTTCTCTTTCTATCGGTCCTATTTTCATTTTTACATATGGCTCTATTCTCCCCTTTTTCCTATTATGTTCTTTTTTTTCATCTTTTTCTCCTCCTCATATGATCTCCTGCTTATTATAACCATTTTTCTCTTCTATCTACTTATATCTTTACTTTAATTTCCCGCCGCCTTTCTTTACTCTATCTATTACTATTTGTACGTTCGTCAGTTCGCCTGTCTCTTTGTACTTGTCAGGTGAAAGAAACTTGTTATTATGCACCAAATAACATATTTTACATAAAATCTCAAATTGTTATTAAATTTATTGGGTAAGTGGTAATCGTTTGACTTTCGTCAAATAAAACAAACTCTTTTTTAGTAAATTTGTCTTTTATTTCTTCCTTCCACTGTTCCCCTGTAAATAAGCTCTTATTACGCGTGCGCAGTTTTTTTTCAAGTTAATCTTTACTTTTAATCTGTTTCTTTATTCTTTTCAACCATAAAGTTCTTCACAATTATCTATTTTCTTGAATAATTCTATTTAAACTGAATCTAGTAACTTTTGGTACTTTCTAGTAATCTTTTATACCCCTCTTTTCTTTTCTTAAATATTACAAGCTCTTTTCTACTTTAACTTGTTGTAATCAATTGTAAATTGTATTTAATCAATGCTCTTCGTATTTAATCCAATGTTCTTCGTATTTAATCAATGCGCAATTCCGAACATACAATGTAATTTTCAAATAATATTTCATTCGGCTCTCAGTTTATACATATATATATATATTTGTATTTAACTTCGTATTTAATCCAATGTTCTTCGTATTTAATCAATGCGCAATTCCGAACATACAATGTAATTTTCAAATAATATTTCAATATTTCATCAGTTTATACATATATATATATATATATATAAGTGTATATCGGTATTCTTTAATTTTTTTCCCCACGTTTTGCACGTGTTCGAGTACAATGTCTTTGGCATCCTCGAAAAATTGACGAGGCTCGATATGATTATGATTTATAACCGCACCAGTTAATATGCGGCTCTCGAACGCTGTATCGATCTCTCGCCAAATCAATCCATGTTGTCGCATGCTGCATCCAGCACCCGCGTGTACAAAACGCCTGTGTAACGAGTTCTTCAATCCCTCGAGTCGCGCGATTCGGGCAATCAGCGATTGTCGAATCCCGATCGATAATCGTGGACGTTTGATTCGACTTTGCTCTTCCAACGATTCTATATATTCGTCGCATCGTTGCTCCCACGCAATGTACTCCTCTATCGAATTTACTTGTGCAGATTGCTCGCGCAAATTTCGTTCGGCACTGTTTTCCGCCATATTTCCAAAAATTTTGCTAATAAGATGCGCTTATTAGTAGCTCTTGTCTCGGACCTCGTGGCAAAAATACTGGCAGAGTATGCCTTTTTACTTTAATTTTATATTCTATCTTGATGTCTCTTTCCATCATGTGTATCAACTAAATCTTTATTTCGCGGTTTGTCACGTACATTTTGGCTAATGTCGATTATTGCATTTTTGTCATCTAAGGATGATGTCAAATCCCAGGTGCGTCACGAAAGTTTCAAATTACATGCTGCTGTTTATATTACTTCGCATTTTTGTGCATTCGGCTAAATCTCACACTTGGTGATGATGTCATCTCAGCCCAGATGCATCGAAAAAGTTTTAAATTACGTGTATATTAGCGCAATTTAATTTTGATAATTATTTTTATATTTCACGATTTGTCACGTTTTAACACGCGCGCTTGAATTCGATGTTATCGCAAAGCAGCCGCACATCGGCGCTTGAAAATTTTAGATTACATTGCATTTTTGTGCATTCGGCTAAATCTCACACTTGGTGATGATGTCATCTCAGCCCAGATGCAGCGAAAAAGTTTCAAATTACTTGTATATCAATGCAATTTAACCTTGATAATTATTCTTATATTTCACGATTTTGTCATGTTTTGACACGCGCGTTTGAATTCTGATGTCATCGCGAAGCAGCCGTACATCGGCGCTTGAAAAATTGAAAGAATATCGAGAAAGCTGTAGGTGCGTAAAGTAGATGAAGGGGCAAGAGTGGTATACGGGTCGTTTCTCCTTCTCCTAAATTTTCAATCTCCCACCACGCCATACTTTTGAAAAAAGCGTCACATATACTCGGTTAATTTTTATACGATCAGTGTCGTGTCAACTGCTAGTACCAACGGTCCACTGCTCATAACCGAAAGACAAAATGTACTCTCCTGAAGAAAGTACCAGCAACAGTTGCAAACGCATGAATTACTACGTTCCACGAGACGAAATTAAACCGTGCAAGAAACCACGAGATGAAATCAAATCGTACAAGAAACCGTGTAATTTGTAAGTATTGCAAATGTTTTATATATATATACATATATTTTTTCGTATATGTTTTTTCCATGCTATTTCATATTTAATTGTATTTTTCAGATATGGTAAACCTCGTTGTATACCACGTATTTTGGTACGCAGATTTGCTTTGACGCGCACTGCGTATAAATACTTGGATATTGGAATCAGCGTTGGAATAACATCTTACGTGGAATTACATCTTGGTGATAACCGAGGCAATCAAATCGTATTATCTATTGACACATGGGAATCGTTAATGCTGAATCGAGCGGACGTTGAACGACTTGTTAAAACGCCCGATCATGCACCAATATGGATTTACGATTTAACAATTGAGATTGTGAAAATACACGATGCGAGTGTTGTGAAACTTACATTACGCGATTCTTGCTTGTACATGAAACCGTCAACTATATTTTTTTTATTCGAACTCGAACATTACGTTAATCACGACTATTTGAAGCTGTGCGAGAATATAGAAGCTGTAAATGAGAGTTTCGATCGACTTGTCGTTAATTTGCAAGGTAGTATGTTTGGTGCCGAGAGAGATACTGCGGTCGAAGTCTTGCGCGACGTTTATGGTAAAACATCTGTCATAGATTGCGAACTATTAGCGTATGCTGTGAATAAACTTTTGTCTGAAACCTTGAGACGAGGTGATGTACGTTAATATAAATAAATGTGTTAAAATGAATTTATTTGATAATATATTTCTTTCGCTTCCCTTCCCTTCCTTGTATATCCGTTGTACATACCGCACGCACGATCTTAAGGTACGATGCAGCAATGTGTTGGGGAAGGATAGCGCGAGACGTACGCGAGGCTGTGTGAGAAGGATATCGTTCGTAAGTCGGTGCGGCAAGGATAGCGTTCGTAAGACGGTGGGTATGAGGGAGATAGCGCCAGGCGATCGCATGCATGCATGTGGGAGAAGGATAGCGCGAGGCGTTCGCATGGGCGTGGGAGAGGGATAGCGCTAATGATATTCTATGGGCGTGGGGGAAGGATAGCGCGATGCGTCCATATGAGCGTAAGACAAGGATAGCGTTCGCATGCACGAGTAGGAAAAGAAGGATGTGCAAAAATAATTGATACTACTTAGTAATATTAACGTTTTATTCAATATCTGATGTCATATAAATGTGTGTGCGTGTGAGTGTGCGTGTGCGTGTGAGTGTGCGTGTGCGTGTGTGTGCGTGTGTGCGTGCGTGTATGTGTGTGTGTGTGCGTGTGTGTGTGTGCGCGCGCGCGCGTGTGTGTGTGTGCGTGCGTGCGTGTGTGTGTGTGCGTGTGCGTGCGTGTGCGTGTGTGTGTGTGTGTGTGTGTGTAAAGTATCTGAAATATGTAAAAATATAAAAAAATATATGTAAAATGTATACAGCATATAAAGTATAAAATATAAAATATTTGCTGCACGCTTCATCTGAAACAGAAAAAAAATACAAGTCTTATTAAAATATCTAGTTTGAACGTACTAAAATTTAAAAAAAAGAAATACTTACCATTAATTTTTCGACCTCTCGCTTGCAGGCTCGTCCCATGTTTCTTCCTTTATATCTTCCTCATAGGATTCGAGCCCGAATAATTTTCGTATATCGAAAATATCCCAGTACATCCAAGACCAATTGACCGAATCGTACTCTCGAGCCTCCACAGTATCTCCCCATATTTCGTCCAATTCGTCTCGCGCGTTCCGTCGCAATATTCGCACAAACTTTCGGTGCTCAAAGTTCAGGAAACCGGAAATCTTGATCTCACTCGTATATTAATACTATAAATCAAATCAAAATTATTAATATAATATAAATAATTAATATGACATAAAATGCACAAATATTACTTACTCTTTGAAATACCACCAGATTCAATAGGGCTCTCAACAGCCCCATTGCAAGATCCTGCGCAACAACTGTTGCATCAACTGTTGCAAATTTTCCGCATCTCCATTTTATTAGCATCTTAATTTATTTCTTCTATAAAAATAAAATATATTATGTAAGAGAAAGGAGAAGATAAAAATTAAATATTAAACTTTCTTAAAAAATACAAATAATAATAATTTGATTTACTTACGGGACATGACGATACGTTGTGTGCGATGTTTCACAGAGAACTGAAGCACTCGACATTATTTAAGTTGTTTCATACGCCGCGCATTTGTTTTATACGTTGTACTGCTACTGTTTCACGGCGCTTCTGTAAGATAATCTTGTTGCTCTTTGCGAGTCAACGTATTTTTTTATACGTGTCTTGTAAAATCTTGGTACCCAAGAAGCTGAAGCAATTGTGATTGTAAGTTATTTCAAATATCTATATTTATTTCTATATTTCTATATTATTTCTATTAATTTTTTTATTATTAATCTTTCCTTTTATTCATTCTTCTTTCGTTCTTTGTTTCTATCTACTTTTTGTTATAGAAATGTGTGATGAATTAAGAAAAAAATCTAAGCGAAGCTTTTCAGAAGCTTGGCTTAGTGATGATAGAATTAAATGTTGGATACGTAAAGTATCTTCTGATGATGGTTTTTATCATTGCATCATATGTAATAAAAATATTTCGTGCAACACACATGTTTTAAGACATGCGAATTCTGCGTGTCACAAAAATAATATTAAAGAAAATACTTTATTAGATAATATTGATATAAGTTCACATAAAAATATATCAAAATCTAAATATAAATTTAAAGCACAATGGCTAGAGATCGAATTATTTCAGCCATGGTTACGTGAAATATCAGATGGCATTAATACATTTTTTTGCTCATTTTGTAATAAATCTATGATTGGTGATTTATCTCACATTTATCGTCACGCAGAATCCGAAGCACATATAAAAATATGTAAAGAAAAGAAGACAGAAACAATGAACATGGATGAAAATATCAACATGATGGATGACTCACTTTTGCCGTTTGAAGACCGGAAAAAATCAGCAGAAATTCGATATGCCGCATTAATTGCTGATAAGAATATTTCGCATCAAACGGCAAAAGATATCCTCAACTTTTTTCAACAAATAGGAAAAGATCCTAACGTGTTAAAAAGTATGAATATGGGTCGAACAAAATGTAAAAATATTATTTCGAATGTATTGTGTCCGGTCGAGACAAATTGTGTGGTCAACAGCATTCAAAATATTAAATTTTCCATTTTTATTGATGAAACATCTGACATTTGTAATGAAAAATGGATGACGTTTCTTGTACGGTATGTTTATCCTGAAACATTAGACGTTCGCACGCAATTAATAAAATTAATGAATATTGATGCAAAAAATAGTAGCGCGGAAAAATTATTTAATGCATTTAAATGTGAAATGTGGAAATTAAACATTCCATTTGGAAATATTGTTGCCTTGTCATGCGACAATGCATCTGTCACAGGTAAACATCTTTCATTTAAAAAAAAGTTAGAAGAATTTTGTACAAATTTATTAACATTTCCATGTCCATGCCATTCCGCGGCATTAGCTGCACATGCTGCATGTGCTAAAATACCGGAATATTGCGAGGAGTTTTTAAAAAAGATAGCAAATTATATTAATAGTAGTCCTAAACGTGCTGCTATTTATGAAGAATTTACCGAATGTTTTCAGGAAACAAACCGTAAAATTTTAAAATTATCCACTACACGATGGCTATCTCACCATTCATGTGTTGTGAGACTTCTTGATTTTTGGGATACTACGAAGCTTTTTTTGACTGAAATGGTTATAAGTGAAAAAACTAAATCAGGAGACAATTTATTATCTGTGATGGAATCATTGCATCATATGTAATAAAAATATTTCGTGCAACACACATGTTTTAAGACATGCAAATTCTGCGTGTCACAAAAATAATATTAAAAAAAATACTTTATTAGATAATATTGATATAAATTCACATAAAAATATATCACCAAAATATAAATTTAAAGCACAATGGCTAGAGATCGAATTATTTCAGCCATGGTTACGTGAAATATCAGATGGCATTAATACATTTTTTTGCTCATTTTGTAATAAATCTATGATTGGTGATTTATCTCACATTTATCGTCACGCAGAATCCGAAGCACATATAAAAATATGTAAAGAAAAGAAGACAGTGCAAAAAATATTCTATAAATGACAGATACAATAGAGCATATTATATATTATAATGTGGTATGATATGGCTACAGGCGAAAATCCACGTTAAAAAAATCTTACGCGTCATTGGTGGTACCTCATATAGGTGGTGTGGAAAATCATCATTCAATAACGTTTGACAACGACACAAACGTATAAATGTGGTCCGTATATACGTTTGTGTATCGTAACGATATTGTAAATATATATGTATAGAAACTAAAGTTAAATATTATTATATGACATATTTTTTAAATATTTAAACTTTCTTATAGTACTTTTCATTATTTTTAATCATTTGTCGGAAAATCGATACATTTTTCGTACAATAAAATGTATGATTTTTCCTTTTGTTGTTTCCACACGGATATTCCTTCTTTCAAATCATCGATTTAAAATGCATTTTTACGTGGATTAAAAACTTTAAGTAATTTATATACGTATCTTAATCATAAATATATTATATAATAGATATATAATAGATAATATATCTCATACAAAAAGGCTGAAAAAAACATTTAAGGCATAGTAAGAAGCGATCAAGCGACGTGTATCGTCCGGTCTTCGTGCCGGTTCGATAAGAAGGAGAGAGACAGAAAACAGTATATCTGTCCTCTTCTGCTATCCGAAGCCAGCCGAAGCGCCGAGCTTACACGTACGCGGTTTGCGCTTGTGTGCGTCATCCCCTCCACTACGGTTGCGTGTTGCTAGCGTGGCCATTCTGGCATTACTGCCCGCAAGGCACGAAGCCAGTCTAATAATCAAACCTACACCTTCCATCTACGAGATAAAAAGTAAGTCACACTTATCCATTTCATTTATACTATTAATCCTCGCGATAAATAAACGTTATTACATTACATTACATTCACACTGGTTTCGTATTGAAAACCAGATCCGGTACTACTCATACCTTTCCATCCAGCCGAATAGTCGTTCGCAGGAGTCGGCTGACTTGAGTGCCTGTAGTATGCAAATTTTGCGCTACACACTTTAAAAAACATCACACGTCCCCGCCGAACCTACTCTCCCTTCCTCGCCAAATTACTCTTCCCCCAGCTACTCCCCCATCTACTTCCCCGAGCATATCACTCCAGCCACTGAACCTCCGCTTTCCCCACATTCCTTCTCCTCCCTATCCACAATCTCCCTGAATAATTCACCCCCTTCTTCCCCGCAGTTTTCGGAATCAGACGATTTCGAAAAAGCTATAGAGGAGTTCTGCAACGAACTACCTGATCTAGAGTCCGATTCATCCTACCAGGATTGAATTAAACCGAGATATCTCCCTTTATTCTCTTTCTCCATGATTGCACATTTCCTTTCTCACTCACACACGCACACATGTTTTTTTTTATTATTAGTTAAATCTTCATACTGTATTAACCAGTCAGAACCTAAAATTAACGATAAAATCATTCCCTTGCATTCTAACTGATGCCCTCCGTATTAATGCAACACCCGCAAATTAACACACACACATACACACATGATCGCACATACTCATAAAAAAACCAATATTATATTTTTATTTTCTTATATAATCATGTATACCTATCACTTATTTTAAAAATGAATAAATTTATATTTTGTTAATTAGAATTAAAGTAACCCTTTATTAACCCCCACTCATTCCTAGACAAAGATCGCACTTGGTCTCATCCCGCGTAAAAGAGATTAAATTCTCTGACCAAAAAGGGACCGCCGAGCGAACTTCCGAAAAACAGTGTAATAGCGACCCGAACGGTCGTTTACCTGATTTTCGGACCGTCAAGTTTGTTCGACCCGATTTTAACGTAACCTCGAGACGTTTAACTTCGGGATAATAAAAGATAGTTGTTGCGCCCTTCCGTCGACTCATCCTTCCCCGAGTCTGGACGTAACAATAGATACTGAAGATAAACCCGAACCTAACACCGAAACGTCAAATAAATAGGAACACATGGAAAATTAATCTGCGCATTATTTACTGCGCTAAGCTAATAATTAGCCCATTATTTATTTATATATTAATTCATTTATTCTGGACCAAATAACTCGCGATTTTTATAGATTTTGCGACGAGGCTCGATACGTTTTGTAGTTAGGATATTTACATTCAATTGGTGTTAATTTATAATTCGTATTTTTAACTTCGATGAGTTTAGGTTTATTTGAATCATTTTATAATTTTATAAAAAGAGGAAGAAAATCTTGGGAAAAAAATTAATGCTTCTTTGATTTGGAACTTAATCTTTTTTGTTTGAACTCAATGCCCACCTTTTTTGGGCATTTACAGAAAGAATTGAAATGTATTTGGAATTCAACTTCATTTGTTGCCACGCTCTTCTGCACACACACACACACACACACACACACACACACACACACACACACACACACACACACACACTGCGACAGTTTGGTCGAAACCTAAACCAATTATTGTAAGATGTATTTGAAATTTAATTATAATCGACTGTTGCCACACGCTTCGGCAACGACAGTTATCGTTGTTGCCTGCAAATGCTATTTGTTTATTTACAAAAGGAATTAGAATATAACTAAAATTCAACCGTGATTAACTATTGAAAAGAGCCACGTTCTTCGGCAGTGACAGTTACAATTGTTGCCACATTCTTCGGCAGTGACAATAGTTGTTGCCACGTTCGGCAGCAACAACTTAGTTAAATTTCAAATTATATTTATCATTCGTTTTTAAGATTAAAAATTTTGTAAAAAAGAGGATTAATTTTCGAGACCTTTTTTTCATTCAGAAAGATCCTTGTCATTCCTTTTGGCAATTCCACAAGACCATTTTTTTCTTTTTTTAAGAAGAATAAAATCTTCAAAAGGTACCCTTAGTCGCCGGAGAGGGACCAAGGATTATCCTACGCACATTTAATGAAAATTCGGTGTGTGTCACACTGTTGGAAGGCCTGTTTTTTCAAAACATCAGCAACAGCTGTAAAATCTGCTATTCTTGCTATCTGCATGTCCGAAAAACAGATATGCAATGGTAGCGCCGCATAACTTAGTACAAAAATTCAGCCGGAAAACAAATGGACAGAAGTGCGTTCAATAATGTCACCTTAATTGAAATTTTATTTAATTAGAGTGGAGGTATAGTGTGTCACTCGAGTAACTTCGTTTTCAAACGTATAGTACTGATACGTATATGTATTTTCATTTTTAGATTAAAAAGACTAATTTAGTTACTAATTAGTTCAGTGAGTTATAGAAGAATATTTTTATTATATTATATTTATTATTATGGATTAGTACAAAAAAGAAAACTAGTAATTTTACATTTAAATAAATTAAATAAAGAGTTTAATGAATCAATATGGAATTTAGATTCTAAGAGCAAACCAGAAAACAAAACTGAAAAATTGATTGTTGTTGAGATGAAATCTAAAAGGCCTCGGAAGAGAAAAATTCCAAAACAGTATTTTTATTTTTAAGAAAAATTATTGTACAGATAATTTTCTTAAAAATATAGAAATACAAATAAAATTATCTGTGTTATAAAAAACATTTAAAATAACGTTATTATTTTTTGTGTTGAACGTAAATGTTCCTTGAGCACTAATGCAAATCAATTCATATTGCAACTTTCATTTCTTTTAAATAATGCACACTAACAGAATGCAAACAATAGATTTATCTAAATAAAACATCTCATTTCTATCTATCTAAACAACAACAATATTGATGCAACATATCTATCTAAAAAGAATCTTTTCTTCATCCATCTAAAAATATTTCTCATTTATAATAAATAATAAAATAACTTTAAACTAGAATATTAAATATTAATCAACTCTAAAATCTTTTTTACATAATTAACTATGTTACGTCCTGGCGACTCCACGATTCCTCCCTTCCGCGAAGTTGCGGCAATGATAATCGATCGGTGATAGAAATGAGTCATTCGGTAAATAGAGCATCTTGCGTCACACATTCCTTAAACATTTAGTCACTTGTCGAAATCTATATCTACGAGTAACCGTAGGAAAGACGCGAGAGACCGGTGACGAAACCGCGCCGGTCGCCTAAAAATAAATAAAAATCAGTAGATACCTTCGCAATAGAATTTAGCAGCGGAATAATAAACTGATACCGAGAAGATAATAAAATTCTCACGAAATATCTGACGAATACACCTAAATCAATAATGACGAAACTTCTGTGACGACATATTTAGTAACGACAGAAAGTAAGACTTTTTCTAATCATATCACGTGCGTAAGGAAAACCTAGAGCTCAAGGAATTCTGAACTGATCACCAATCGACGATCACCACGAGTGAAAATTCGAAAAGTAGGAGAAACACCCCGCCTAATGAGGACACTGGCACAACTTTTAATTCGTTAAAGTTTTGGAAGATTCCCACTCTTAGAAATTAGAATACACCCCGAAAAGAGAGATATAAAAAGAAGACTCGAACGGACTTACGTGCTTATTCTCCGGTCTTCAGCTTCACGCAGTCTTTGGTCAATATCAACGTGGTCAATCGGGACCGTTGTCAATATCAACGTGGTCAATCGGGACCGTGGCCAATATCAACATGGTCAATCGGGACCGTGGTCAATCGGGACCGTGGTCAATATCAACGTGATAAATCGCAACGTGGTCATTCGCAACGTGGTCAATCTCAACGTGGTCAATCGGGACCGTGGTCAATATCAACGTGGTCAAACGGGACGCTCCCGCTTCGATATAGTTTATTAAGTGCCTTGGCACCGTGGTACGCGAAGTATAATAAATAGTGCTATACCAGTGTCCTCATCCGGCATCATCGCTGGTCAACCGCATCAACCAGAGTGACCCGTAAGGCACGAAGCCAGTTTATTAATACAACCTGAACCTTCCATCTATGAGATAAAAAGTAAGTCACACTCATCCATTTCATTTATACCATTAACCCTCGCAATAAATAAGCGCTACATTACACTCACTCTGGTTTCGTAGTAAAAACCAGATCCGGTACTACTTATACCATACTATCCAGCCGAATAGTCGTTCGCAGGAGTCGGAGGACTCGAGCGCCGGTAACATGCGAATTTTGCGACACACATATTAAAAAACCACTACGCGTATCCACCGAACCTACCCTCCCTTCCTCGTCAAGGTACTCCTCCCCTAGTTACTCCCCCATCTACTTCCCCGACTATATCACTCCAGCGACCGAACCTCCGCTTTCCCCACGTTCCTTCTCCTCCCTATCCACTATCCTCTTGAACAATTCACTCCTATCTTCCCCGCAGTTTTCAGAAGCAGATTTCGTAAAAGCTATAGAGGAGTTCTGCAATGAACTACCCGACTTAAAATCCGCTTCATCCTACCAAGATTAGAGTTGTAACGCGGTCACCTCGCTCGACGCTCGGATCGGCTCGTCGGTGTCCAGGTTGGAGAGGAGGGGAGACTCAAGCTTACGAGAACACAGAGTGAAACAAAAAGATAGTTTATTTAAAACAAGATAGATAGATACTGCGTGCAGGGTCGGGTGATGTCGTGCGTGGAGCGATGTCGCTGGTAGCAGGGTGCGGGGCGCAAAGCGACGAGAAGCGCAAGACAGGTGCGGCGTGCAGTCGTCAACGGTTTTATTTACACGCGACTACGGCGCGGTTACAACTAGCGGACAGGCTTACGACTAGCGGGCTCAGTATTACGGCACGGTTAGAACTAACGGACTTATTACTAACAGGTCTTATTTCTAGCAGGCTTAGTACTACGGCGCGATTATAACTAGCGGCTTATTACTATCAGGTCTTATTATTACGGCGCGGTTATAGCTAGCGGACTTATTACTAACCGGTCTTATTTGCGGCGAATATCTACAGCGCGGTATGTACATGCACTTACGAGCTAATGTCAGGTTAGGTGGCTAGGTATTGCGGGCAGGGCCGAGTGTCACGTCGGGTTCTGCCTTGGCAACGGAAACCGGCGAAACCCGGTAGAGCTGAGCGAAACCTCAGCCCGGGCAGGTGCTAGGAACTGGCGAAACCCGACAGGGCTAAGCGAAACCTTAGCCCGAGGAATGGTGACAGGAGTCGGTGAAACCCGACGGGGCTGAGCGAAATCTCAGCCCGAAGGTAGAGTGAGCCAGCGAAACCCGGCAGAGCCAAGCGAAACCTTGGCCCCGAGAGGTAGTAGGTACTGGTCAGGCTGGTGTCAGGAGTCGGATCGCAGGATGGGATCTGGTCCCGATGTCTCGGCCGGCAGGGCTTATATACCTGGCCGGCATTCCCACTACGCGTTGTCGGTCCGGCGGTGGGGTCGGTTCCGCGTGGGGAGGCCGCGAGAGAGATAGCGTTTCTGGAGTGAGCGAGACGGCGCATGCGGCGTACGAGCGAGTGAAATAGCGCGTGCGGTATACGTGCAAGCGGGATAGGTAGAGCGGGGTAAAACAAGCGAGCCAGGTGTATATAGATATATATTTTTACGGCTAGATACAATGGCCGTAGTAACGGCCTTGCCGTTACAAAGTAAACCGAAATATCTCCCTTCATTCTCCTTCTCCATGACTCCATATTTCCTTTCTCACTCACACACGCACACATGTTTTGTTTGTTTTTATTTATTTAATTAAATCATCACATTGTATCAACCAGTCAAAATCTAAATTTAACGGTAAAATCATTCCCTTGCATTTTTGACTGATGTCCTCCGTATTAGTGTAACACCCGCGAATTAACACACACACACACACTCACATATCCTCAGAGAAAAATGTATATTATATTTTATTTTAAATTTTTATAATCATGTATACCCACCATCTACTTTAAAAATAAATAAATTTACATTTTGTTAATTTAAAATCAAAATAACTCATTATTAACCCCCACTCATTCCTTTAGTCGAAAGATCGCACTTGGTCCCATCCCGCGTAAAAGAGATTAAATTCTCTTACCGAAAAGGGACCACCGAACGAACGTCTGAATAACCAGCGTAACAGCGACTCAGTCGTTTACCTGCTTTTCAGACCTGTCAGTTCGTTCGACCCGATTCCAAACGCCACGAGACGTTTAACTTCGGGATTATAAAAGATAGTTGTTGCGCCCTTCCGTCGACTCATCCTTCCCCGAGTCTGGACGTAACATATTGCTCTTTAAATTTTGGGAACTCCTCCGGGATTGTAATGTGCGATCTTTTAAACTGGAATGAGTAAAGGGACAAGAGGTACAGCTGATAAAGACGAAGTAGAACGAAATTTTCAGCTTGCTCAAGAAACATACAATCGAACAAAATCTAACAAATCAGGAACACATCACACTTCCACTCCTAATAAAACCACTAAAAACATTAATTTTTCATTAGACAAAACGGTAATTGAAAAAGATTTCGAAAAAAAGTTTAGCGAAACAGCAGCCGAGTCCCATTTTGTCGATTCCTGCGATAAGACTATTATACCTGAATTTAATAAATCCGAAACAAAGAAAGACCCGAGCGATACCGGCGGCAATATGACTCAAAATGATCCTTTCGCTACTTTGAAATACGCGGTCGAAGCCGTCCCTTATTTTGACGGTCAAAATATTCCATTAAATTATTTTATCGAGGGATGTGAAGAAGCAATTTCTATGTTGCCTAGTGAGGCTGAATCACAGTTTACCAAAATAATAAGAACCAGGATAATAGGGGAGGCTCGCCGAACTATACAAGACCAAGATTTTGATAGCGTTTCTCATTTAACTAAATACTTAAAACAAATTTATGGACCAGCGAAAAATGTTTATCAATTACAAGGGGAATTAGGTTATATATATCAAAAGAGTGACGAAGATGTAATTAATTATGCAAATAGAGTAAAAATTCTCGGAAAACAAATTTTAGAAGCATATAGAAGTTCTGGAAAAACTAACAGCCTAAGAGAAATCTGTCAAATCTGTTATAAGGAAGGGCACGTAGGCAGTAACTGCAGGAAATATTTACAAACATCCCAATAAGTTAATAACCAGATTGATTTAGGAACTGCAATATTAGTATGTCAAATTTGTAAAAAACGTGGGCATGGAGCAGAGAAATGCCGCTTTCGCGATCCACAACATCGCCGCCCGGTAAACGTAGTTCAAGGAAGAATAATAACTTGTCAATTATGCTTAAAATCCGGTCATGATGCAAAATCTTGCCGACAGAATAATACAACTAATAACAATAAAATCTCGGTAATTTGTCAATGGTGCGAAAGATCCGGCCATTCTGCAAATAATTGCTGGAAGAAACAGAACGAACAACGTTATGCGGGAAATAAAACTCGCGTAACTTGTCAAATTTGCAACAACTTCGGACACATTGCTAAAGATTGTCGATCAAAACTAAACCAGCAAACGGGATCTAGGAATTCTTTATTCTGCCGCTATTGCAAGGAGCAAGGTCATCTTCTCGAAAATTGTCAATTACGCCATGCCAGTAACTTTCGAAAAAAAGAAAATAATCAGGGAAACTACAATGGCCCCTCGACGTCGGGTGCACAGCAGGAGTCCGAACGAGAGCCGCACCCGTCCAAAACTCAGGTAGCCAAGTAGACAAGGACAGAACTACCATAAGGCCCGTGACTGTAAACCTCGACAAACATAGTCGCGTGCCTACCGTTCAAATCAACATCGATAATTTAACTACTAGTATAACTTTTATGCTAGACACGGGATCTGGACCTAATATAATTAAAGAAAATCTCGTTCCCGAAGAAATAAATATTAATTACATTAATATCCTCAAGTTGAACGATATAAATAATTATCCTTAGGTAATAGGTGTACACCTTAGGTGAAATTACATTAACTCTTTTCAAAATACCGGTTATATTTCATATTGTGTCTAACGATTTTCCAATTTCACAATCCGGCATATTAGGAAATGGTTTCTTGAAACAAACTTCATCGAAAATAGATTATGCACAAGGGCACTTGGATGTATCCGGAATCAACATACCTTTCTTATCGCCTGAAGCCATTATAGTAGCTCCGCGATCCGAATCATTATTTTATGTAAGAATAGATAATCCAGAACTAAAAGTAGGATATATACCGAGACTAAAGGTGGCACATGGAATTTATTTGGGAGACACCATCGTGGAGAACGTTGCCGGAAAGGCATATTTAAACGTTATAAGAACTTTAGATGAAGAGGCGGAAGTACATGTTCCGACTTTACGCCTAAAACCATTGAGCGAATTATTAGACGACCATGATTAAAAAATTGATGCTCTAAACAGTCCAGAAAAACCAAGGAATAAGGAAGAAGAAACTACTTACGAATTCGACGATTATGAAAATAATATGAATATTGAAAATGAAGGTGAAAATGTGGATGAAGAAAATATTATTATCGAAGAAATTAATTACGAAGACGAAGAACAAACCCTAAATAAAGAAGGAAATAAAAATAAGAATAAAATTAAAAATAAAGAAATGATAAAAAATAAAACTGAGAGGAAAAAGAAAAAATCAGACGATTCAAAAATTCTTGAAGAGGGAAATTACCAAACCTCTCCTGAAAATCTAATAAATCCAACCATTCCTGGAGGGGGAAATTACCAAACCTCTCCTAAAAATTTAATTAATTTAAAAACCCTCGAAGAGAGAAATTACCAATCCTCTCAAGAAGGGAATAATTCTAGGATTTCGGAGGGAAATTTCCAAACCTTGTCAGAAAATCCTAGCTCCGTCGATTGCGAGGAGGAAAATTATAAAACCTCACTACGTATTTCGGCAAAACCTTATTCCAAAAAAAGGAGAAGTCCTTTATTCTCCCTAGATATCAAATTTCCTAAGGTTGGATTATTTAAAGAAAAAAATGATAATGAACTAAAAACCTCTCATGTTGCAATGAAAGACCTCCTTGAAGAGGCTCAAAAATATAATTTAAAAATTAAAAATTCAAATCTACGAAATATTAAAAATAAAAATAAACCGTCTTCAAAAATCCTTATATCCTTGTTGAATAAATCTCAAGAAATTTTAGAAAAATTTATGCGGAAACGCAAAACAAGATATAAAAGAAAACAAGAAGTTGAAAATTATAATTTGCATAATTGTCTAACAATCTCCGAAGAAAAAGAAAAGAATCGCCGAAATCATAGAATCGTTACGATTAGAACATTTAAATAAAACAGAGAGAAAAAGCATTATAAAATTAATAACGGACAGTCAAGATCGATTTCATATTCCTGGAGAAAAATTAACCGCAACTCACGTATTACAACATCGAATACCTACTACAGATGACCAACCAATAAACACTCGTCAGTATCGATTTCCGCAAATTCATACAGAGGAAATAAACAAGCAGGTAGAAGAACTGTTAGAAGGAAGAATTGTTAAACACTCACAATCGCCATATAACACGCCTATATGGATTGTATCTAAGAAAGAAGACTCCAAAGGAAATAAACGATGGAGAATGGTATTAGATGTTCGCGCTTTAAATGATAAAACTATCGGAAATGCATATCCTTTACCAAATATCGTCGATATATTAGATCAATTAGGAGGAGCTCGATATTTTTCAGTATGCGATTTAGCATCTGGATTTCATCAAATAAAAATGAACCGCGAAGATGGTCATAAAACAGCTTTCACTACTCCTTTTGGACATTACGAATTCGACCGAATGCCGTTCGGTCTAAAAAATGCTCCGGCTACTTTCCAGCGCCTAATGGACTTAGTATTAACTGGGTTACAAGGCAAAGAATTATTCGTTTATATGGACGATATTGTTATCTATGCAACGTCTTTAGAAGAACACGAAAGAAAATACAACACTTTAATGGAACGTCTTCGAGAAGCTAATTTAAAATTACAGCCAGACAAATGCGAATTTTTAAAAACGGAAGTAACTTATCTGGGACACGTAATCAGTCAAGACGGAATAAAATCAGATCCGAAAAAATTAGAAGCGGTACAACGATTTCCAAGACCTAAGAATATTAAACAATTTTTAGGACTTGTAGGATATTACAGACGCTTTATACCGAATTTTTCCAAATTCGCCAAACCATTAACAAATTTATTAAAAAACGACACCCGCTTTGAGTGGACATCTGTGCAAGAAGAAACTTTTGAAATTTTAAAACAAAAACTGTGCGAAGAACCAGTACTCCAATACCCAGATTTTTCAAAATCATTTATTTTAACGACCGATGCATCTGGAATAGCCGTTGGAGGAATATTATCACAAGGAGAGATAAATAAAGACCTACCGATAGCATACGCCTCATGAACCTTAACAGATAATGAATTAAAATATGATACATACGAAAAAGAAGCACTGGCTATTGTATATTGCGTTAAACATTTTCGACCATACTTATACGGAAAAAAATTCACTTTAGTTACAGATCATAAACCTTTGACGTGGTTTAAAAATGCACAAGACGCAAATATGCGAATATTCCGTTGGAGATTAAAATTGACAGAATATGATTACGATGTTGTATATAAAGCAGGAAAAACAAACGTAAACGCAGACGCATTATCAAGAAATCCTGTAAATATCAAAGAAATAAATTGTAAAATTATAAAAAACAAAAAACTTTTAAACCCAGATAATCCTAAAGATGCACGATTAATTGCCGAAATATTAGAAAAATCCGATAGCAAAGAAGGAGAAGAAGAAGATGGCGATTTCCATTTATATCTTTCCGATATCAAAGAAAACGAAGAAATAATACCTAAAAGCGATTTATTAAATAACAATAACGATACTCTTTTATTTACACAAACAGAATTAAACGAACCAGATTATTTATCAATTACCGAAAAAGCTTTAATATACGATCCTCTTAAACAAAATAAAATTCAAACAAGAAGCCGAACTGCAAGACAAAGTATTGAGCAAAATAAAATAACCGACGAATTGCATAGTGACGAGGAAGAGATCGAAGAAATCGAAGAAAGAAATGATCCCCCTGATAAAATTTCTGACAGTGAAAAAGAAGACGGAGAAGAAAATGAACAAGATATTATTAACAAAAATTTAAAATCAAGAAAAACGAACCTGCATTTATTGAAAATAGAATAATTTATGGTAACGTCATAGATTCTCGAGAATTATTATTTTTACGAAAAGATAATATAGTATATTTCGTCGACACGCAGGGAAGACCTTTAGATTCAGGCTCACAAAAACTTTTTGAACGAAAAGAGCTTCCAAACCTAGGATCCCTTGTTCTAGGAAAAGTTAAGGCCATAAAACATAAAAATCATTATCATGTGGTTTTACCTGTCAGCGAAGAACAACGAGAAGGCCCTACGTTTACTCTTAACCAAATTGTTAAAATCTTAATAGACTTACGAAAAATAACCGAAGATTTAAAATTAGAAACATTTAGTATTGCAAAAACCGAATTTATTAATAACGTTCCATGGAATGATGTTAAATCACATATACAATCAATATTCACCGACGCTCATACTAAAGTTATTATTTGCCACGGACTAATTAATTATCCACCGAAAGATTTACGTTCCGTTATAATCAGTGAAATGCATTGCTTACCGACGGGAGGACACCGGGGAGTCACAAAAACTTATAACAGAATAAAACATAATTATTACTGGGAAAACTTGAAAGCAGATGTTCAACGGTATATACAGCAATGTTTACAATGTCAATTGAAAAAACTTGTACGAGTAAAAACGAAACAACCAATGATAATCACAGACACACCAGGATCTTCTTTCGATAAAGTAGCCATGGATATCGTAGGCCCTTTACCTAAAACTGAAAGGGGAAACGAATATATTCTAACATTACAAGATCAATTACATGGGAATATCACTACTGAATCAAACTTCCGTAACCATCGCAGAAGCTTTTGTAGATCGATTTATTTGCGTACTTGGAGCACCAAAAGCAATATTAACAGATCAAGGCAGAAATTTCCTTAGCGATCTAATAAAGAAAATTGCATAATTATTTAAAATTCGTAAATTTTGCACAACAGCCTTCCATCCTCAATCAAACGGATCATTAGAAAGATCACATCACGCATTAGGCGAATATTTAAAACAATACGCGAATGAACAAAAACAATGGATAGATGGATTAACCTTGTCATGTTTAATTATAATACGAACGTACATGAAGCAACAAAACACACTCCATATGAGCTGGTTTTTGGAAAGATAGCACGTGTT
>NW_021850417.1:0-1936 GCF_003651465.1 Formica exsecta
CGCTTCAAGTTTAAAATCTTTGAATTAAAAATAAGGGAGGAAGGATTTTATATGATTCTCCCGAATAATAGCAGCATGCGTTTTTTCCGGAGAATAAAACCACGTGTTTCACCACTGAATTACCTCAACGTATAGACTTGCAGGGACGTTGGGAAGTAGCGCTCACGGAGATTCAATTTCCGACTAGCTTTCTTCATATACGTCCTGGAGAAGGAATCATAAAATTTATCAATATTCAAGAATTCACGATAGGTCCCCAAAAAAAGAAAATCAACGCTAAGAAAGCTGAAATACCATCGGGTATTTACTCAAGTTTGCACGATATTATAGAAGCTGTGAATTACTCTGCAAAATCCGTGGGTTCGCATATCCATTGGCAATTTGGCGCTATTATCGGGCGCAAAATTATTATGAAACTTTCCTGCGACGTTATGAAATGTGACATGATTCATTATGTAAATTTTTCCGAAAAACTTTGCCGAATACTCGGCTTCGATACGCGCAATAAGCTCAATGCTAGCGTAGTGGATCATTTACCGTTATGGCTCTTAAATGAAACCGACTTCAATATACAGAATGACGACGAGAAGCATGGTAAAATTGAAAATAATACCGGTACATCAGGCGCTTTACCTTCCTGGATTTATGACGATGTTGAAATTTATACATCGCCATTTTGGCGTTTTACCTTCCTGGATTTATGACGATGTTGAAATTTATACATCGCCATTTTACGTATTTCTTCGCGAACGAGTAATAATAGCCGCCGAACCAGCTAGTTTGTTGCGCGGCATCCCCGATAAGCTCTTTGTCTATTGCGATATTTGTGAACCCTATATTACTGGCGATGTACAATCTCCTCGTTTGCGAATAGTCGCACTCGATGCTGGAAATGATTACGCGTTCGCGTCTACTCAAATAAAGCATTACTCGCACACTCAATACATTGCCCTGCGTCAAAAGTCTTTTCGCACAATCGAGATAGATATAAGAGATCAACTAGGACAGAGTATACCATTCGAATTTGGAACGCTGACAGTGACATTACACTTTAGGCGTATCGAGTAGATAACATAATAATAATTAGAGACCGCGATAAAAAATTAAACGATAATGGATTATTATTCAACGTATTACGACGAGTTACAAAACGGCGGCAGTCGCGGCGGTGGAATTCCGCGAGTTTTCGTCGGATCGCCCTATCAACGAGGTCACGGTATTGATAGTTTTCTCGGAGGATTGTTCAGACGAGTACTACCTTATTTAACCAGAGGCGTACGGACTGTGGGGAAAGAAGCTTTACGTGCCGGTGCTAATATAATCGAAGATATTGAAAACAATATGCCGTTTAAGGTAGCGGCCAAACACCGATTTGAAGAATCGCGCGACAATCTTAAGAGAAAAGCTAAAGAAAAATAAGTAGTCTGATGAAGGGTTTGGGTTATAAGTCGGATGCAAAAATGCATGTAGCTCAGTTTCCTTTCGGCGGGCTCAATACGCGCATCGCTAAATCCGCGACATTACGTAGACGACGCCAGGCGCGTAGGAAAAGTTCGTCAAAGCGCCAGACGCGAGGGAAAAAAGGAACAAATACAAAAACATCGAAAAATAAGAGAAGAAAAAAGCGCACAACGGTGAAAAGACTTAAGACATCCGAGAATCGGCGTAAAACTGGTAGAAAGCGCACCGTATCCGACATATTTTCTTAAACGGCATATATTCTAAACAAATCTAACAGTGAGAATTACAGAGACGTCGAAAAAATTTACGGTAAATAAGCATGTCCTTTCTTCACACGCATTCGAGCGAGTGTTTAAAGAGCGAAGACGATTATTCCAAGGGTTATACGCTATTCGCTTTTGAACCCGACCTATCTGCTAATTACGCGGGGCATTGGAATCTTGTGAGACATGGTAGTTTACGATTAGAAGTGCGA
>NW_021850418.1:0-530 GCF_003651465.1 Formica exsecta
GTCGTCTCAGTTAGCGTTATTATGCCAAGAAATTGTATCACAATAAGCCTTCTGCATCAAACTAAAGTACCTTATGCATACCGCCATATATTTTTTTACTGATATGTCAGTCGACTCGTCAACAATTAGTGAATATGGCTCATTCCCTACATCTTCGACTAGCTCAATCAACAACGCCGGCGAAATAACATTAGATATCAACTTAGAGCACTTGGTGCGGTGCATACGTAATGATTCTAAAGTACTCTTCTTCCCGAGCTGTACAAGCAGATCGCTTAAATGATCTATACTACGTACTGCACTGTGTGTAGCTACATATACTGCCAGTTTGAGATCCATTGCCTTATTTTTGTTTGCAACAACGTCAATACCGCAAATATTCAGTTTCTTTTGTTTGATGATGGTTGCTGCGTTGTCTCGATGCATCTTCGTCTTACTGCGCTTCTCGAGATCATTCTTTTGAGCACGTAATCCTGTCTTGCAAGTATTGCAATATGCTTCCTTATTTGCATTGTTAGGATCATCGTTGC
>NW_021850419.1:0-493 GCF_003651465.1 Formica exsecta
TGGATTCTTTTTATATATTTCCAATGCCCTCTTTAATAATGATAATAAATCTTTTTCACTCATTTATCCCATTCCTAATTTTGTTTTTAATTTCATGGCATTTGTAACAACCCACGCCCAAAATCTTTCCGACTTACTAGCATCTGGTGACAATACTCTCATCCACGCTGCTTCTTGT
Source organism: Formica exsecta (assembly GCF_003651465.1). Lineage (NCBI taxonomy): Eukaryota > Metazoa > Arthropoda > Insecta > Hymenoptera > Formicidae > Formica > Formica exsecta. Next base: position 179 of record NW_021850419.1, read on the forward strand.
AAAGTTTTATCTGCTTTCTTTATTTCACTATAATCTACATTTGGGTTTGTATAATAAAAAAGATCGTGTTGTTTGCAATGTTCATCTAAAGGATTTATTCCTTTCCACCCCTTTTTTAATCTCTCCTCAACATTCGTAAAAGGTCCACAAGCATTATATCCCAGTAAATGCATTTCTGGAACCTTTCCGGTTAGTTTATTTGAAAGTTTATTAATAAAACCACCCCCTTTTTTACTTCCTTTTCTAATTTTTGACTCACCCATTTCTTCGCATAAATATCTCAAAATATATTCCCATTTTGTATATTTATTTGAA
>NW_021850420.1:0-2738 GCF_003651465.1 Formica exsecta
GATAATCAAAAAACCGTATTCTATTATTCAAAGTATCCAAAGAAAATAACTTTTCCGTGTATATAAAGTTATGTAAAATTTTAGCAATTTCGTATCGACAGATACCTTCAAAAATATCATGCATAACATCAAAACATATATTTTCAATGACATGAAAACTAGAAATTGTATTAAAAATACATTCCTCTTGGATACCATGAGCGTTTGTAGCACAATCAGCAGCATAATTTAAACGATTTCTTAATATTTTAGACTCTTCTGATACCTGGTTTTGTAGAATGATTTTATCAGCTAAACAAGCTCTACATGCATATGACGAATTAAAACTTTTTGGAAAACCAAAAATTGTATGGAGTCCTAAATTATCTCCTATAATTCCTGTTAAAGCAAAATATACTTTTTGTTGTTTATTATTTACATTTATAATTAAACCATTTGTTTCTAAATCTTTGATTTGATTTATTAGATTAAAAAATATAATTTTGTTTCCAAACTGTAAATGATCCTTCGTATCATGCATTTGAAGTACAAAAATATTTTCTAGAATACTTGAATATTCGATTGGAATACTAGGAATAGTACAATATATGGCACCAATTTTATGTATCCCACTATGGGATCCAAGAGGATTATTAATTTCGAAATCATCGAAATATAATAAAAGAGGCAAAACTAATTTTTCTGCAAACTGCTTTTCAATATGTTTCCATACTTCACCGTGAACAATAATAGAAGTTACGTTGCTATGTTTGTTTTCGCACATATGTGTCATTATCGTCTGAAAGACATTTGGCAACTGTAAAAATTTTGTTAAAAGAAGAGTTATGGGAACAATTTGTAAAACTCGATTAACTAAACCTATGCTTCTATGCATTTGAATACGTTTCGGATGTAATATTACGGCAATATCAACAGATTGTGGCATAATAAGATACCCACGTCGTATAAAGTACTGCAATGTTTGATGTTCGGTTTTGAATTCAGCAAAAGCATTTTGTAGAATTATGCACATATCTTTTAAGTTTGATGATACATTCCGTTTATTTTCCTGATATTCATATTTATGTTTAATAATTTCTATAGTTAATTTGTAAAGATCGTCTACATATTGTATTATTTTATGTGCAAGTGATCGTGATAAAGCAATATTAGAATATAATTTTGAAACAAATAAAGCAGTCCTTTTCATAACTATATCATCAAATTGTTCTAACGTTATTAATGGATCATTAATTAATTGTTCACAAGTTTTCGTGGTTAAGAATTCCTCAAAATCAGTGCATGTTTTAAATTGATCTGATTTAATGTCATTTGATTTAATAATGTCATGATATATAATATTATCATAACATAAATAAGATTCAGGTGCAATAGAAAAATTATTATTTTGATTATGCTTTTGGATTAAATGACGTTTAAATGAATATATATTTGTGAAGCTACGTATGCAATTTTGCTGCTTACATTTAAAAGTAGACGATGATGCACTATGTGCCAATTTTAAATGTGCTGCAAGAAATTTGATTGTCGGAGAATTCTTAACACAAAATGGACACTTATACATGTTATGGCAGAAATATTAAAATAAAATTTTATATATATAACTTTATAAAGAAACAAAAATTAAAATTTTTTGTTATAATATGTAACAATATAACAAACATGTAACAAATTTCGTACGTTTAAAATAATGTAATTAATCGTTTGTAGAATTAAATGTTTTAAAAGCATTGATAATTGGCATTACATACGAAATTTGTTTGTCATACTTTGTTGAAAACTTATAAAGACAAAGCTGCACGATATACCAGATGTGTTCACTTTCTGGCGGATAATTAACATCAAATACATGGAAGATTTTAAAACATAGATCAACTGCCGCTAGTGCCGTTGTAACTTGATATAATACCTTATCAATGCAAACATAGAATCCATTAATTTCTGCGAGAGTAACACCAACAACTATTATGTATGGCTGTATTGTCAATCCTAGACGTTGTGCTTTTTTTACTTTATCATCTTGAATGCGACTTATATCTCCAGGTATCTAAAATTGATTAATAATTTTTTCTATATTTATTTTATATTAATATATAAATTATTATTAATATAAATTAAAATAATATATAAATATGTAACATTTAATACCTTTGCATGTAATACAATGCTGTTTTTACATTCACTTATAGATGATTTGTAATGTTCTTGTTTTAAGCGAATTCTTCCTTTGGGAGGTATCAGATGAGGCAATAATAGAATTTGTACTATAACTTTAGCATCTATATAAAAATTAAAATTTGATAATTTAATGATTATATACACACACAAATACAAAAACGCACACATATAAACATACATATAAGCTATTATTTTTTTGTAAACTTACCATCTTTTACATTATCTATTTCAATCACAGAACGTAACTCATTTATTACTTTATCATCTTTAAAAAGACAAACTTCTTGAATCTTAGAAAAAAACTGAAACCAATTATTTATACAATCCTCTGATGTTAAATTAAGAAATGTAAAATCTTTATCGATCAAAGTATATGCTGTAGGATGCTTTAAAACTGGCCACTGAGAGAAAATTTCAGCTATGTTTTTATTTTGAGACGTTTGAATTTGATTCCGTCTATATGCTAAAGTTGCTTTCCAATGATTTTCAACTAATTGCCATGGTGACAAATTATTCTGAAGCCATAATATGCTTTCACGAATTGTAGAGTCATCTGCACA
>NW_021850420.1:19064-20126 GCF_003651465.1 Formica exsecta
TGATCAATCACAGGCTACGTTTTAGACGATTGCCTGTTCGTGAATCATACGTGTGTCACTAATACTAGCGCACATGCGGCTCATAAACAGGCGAATTTCTAAATATAGCTTGGCCAACTTTAAATCTTTATATTTCAAAAATTATTACTTGGAATAAAGAATAGCACGCACTTTTATTATTCAATTTTTCACAAACTTCCATACTGCAATCTTATTATTCTCGAATTTCGAGATACCTTGTATATACATACATAAAATAAAACCCTTTACAATAGTATATGTTTAAAACTAAAAAATTTCATATTTTAATATTATTTTAATCGTTTTTATATCAAACAAAAATATAAAAATTACGTACAAGAAACATAAGAGTTTCCATCTGCCATAACATGTATATTATTCGGAACCAAAGAAATTAATTTTGCATGAGCAATGCAACTCCATATTTCTGTTTGTGCAACTTCAAATGCATGTATATGTTGCGAAAATCTTAGTGTTTCTACATTTTGATAAACATAATAAATATATTGATCATTATTTATTATAATATATCGAATGAGACCAAACAAATGAAATATACCATCTGTGTCTATTTCTACGATCATACCAGGTTTATATATGATTCCATTAATATTTAACCACGATACAGGAAAATAATTTTCATTAATATCTTCAGATAGTGCATTTTTAAAATTGTTATAATTGTCTAACTGTGTCAATGTATTCTTTAGAACAACGCCAACAGAAAAACGATTTTCGAAGCCCTTATTTTGAATGAATCGATATGTTAATTCTAGTTGATGCTTTAATGTTAAAGTATATGAAGGATTTCGCCGCGATGTTACCACCTTAGCGTTTTGTTTCATTTCTTTGTGTTTAGCTTCGAAACGCATGCAGGACAGATGTTTCAAAGGACCCATTTTTATTATTATTCGTGGATAATGTATCAAATAATGATGTTTAGGCTTTAATTTTTCTTTAAAAAGATCTAAATATAATTTATGATGTTCCGAATTCAGCGTCTCGAGCAGTTTGCAAGTTTCTCTTGTTGATATTGGTGTT
>NW_021850421.1:0-835 GCF_003651465.1 Formica exsecta
GCATCCGCCGCGCCATTATTACGGGAGCGATAAGTCCCGCGCCGAAGGCCGACCCGCGCCCTATCGCGTCACCGATCAACACCCGAAATCGATACACGCGTCGAAGGACCGCCCACCGCCCACCGACGCGGCCGCACAGGGCCACCCGACAGCTAACGGCTCCTGCCGGATTTACGCCGCGCGATTAATAATCGATATTCGACCGAACACCCGAAAGCGCGACCCGCGCTGCGCGCAATCGCGATGCATTGCATGCACCCTCCGGCATTGCATACTCGCACACCGACAGTATACGTACTCGCACGCATACATTGCGTACTCGCACACATACATTATACGTACTCGCACATATACTTTATACGTGCTCGCACACATACATTATACGTACTCGCACATATACTTTATACGTGCTCCCACACATACATTATACGTACTCGCACATCTACATTATACGCACTCGTCACTGTCACTCGTCTCGCGCGCACATACACACACACACACCTCGTACACCTATACATACACTCACGCTGTACAAACACACATTTACACGCAATAAATTACATTTCTATCAAACATCAATTCGCATTCGTGTCTCGATACCACTTTCACGAACCCAGGATCCCGACCGAGTTGTCCATCGCCTCGCGAAAGCGGCTTGTTACACTTTTAGCCTGATTGGTCAAATTTCAATCTTTATACGTAGTCTGATCCGGGCTTAACGACATACTACTTATTGTAGAACGAGCCTTATGGCGCATCGCCAATGCTCATATGTCGTAAAACTCGTATTAGACTACGCATTAAAAATTGAAGATTAAAGATTAAAGATTGGAAT
>NW_021850422.1:0-705 GCF_003651465.1 Formica exsecta
AAAATACGATCGCCAATCAAGGAAGACCTTAGAGGGGCAAGGAGCAGGCAATTTAAAAATCCAAAACATCTAACGGCCAAACTAGCTACGTCACGACGGGATCAGGACCCGCACACGTGATGCGCGACGCACGGGACAGCGAGAAAATCCTTGCGCAAGGACTCAGGCCCGTGCGGATCCAATCCCTGCGGAGGGACTGCAATCCTGCACCCGATGGCGTGGTACGGCCCCGGAAAATACGAAAAGAGGGGCGGCAGCGATACTTTCGGCCAAATTGTTTGCCCTTGACCTTGCGACGGCCCCGCGGAAAGGGCCCCAGCAAATTATTGTTTGTAATACCGGGGGCGCGCGCACCCCCGTTACGACCGTGAGCGCGCCGCCCGCCGACCACAGCGCGTGATAACGCGTAATTGGCCGCGATAATACGCACCCTGTGTGCGCAGCCCCGGCTGGCCCACAGGTATCGATTCTGGATCGCGACGATCCAGGATCAGACTGGCGTGAGCTTGCGTGCGAGTAAAGGCGTAATCGAAAGGACTACTTGTGGCGATAACAATTGCGAGATCGTTGCTGCGTGAGCGAGCGGAGAGGATCCCGGCGATCGACGGCGAAGGACTGTGAGCGCGAGAAAACGTCGTCGACCCCTGACCGTCCCTTTTCCGGGAGGAAAAGTACCGGTGAGGTTACCCTCCGCCATATTCGCCA
>NW_021850423.1:0-200 GCF_003651465.1 Formica exsecta
ATAAAATACTCCGAGAGCGCGATATAAGAGAATAACGAGCGCATGCCTCGCGAAAATCGTGAGAGTATTTATAAACGAACGCGAGGATCGAACTCGCGAGACCGCGTTTTTTTCGCGAATGCTTTGTAATTTCGCGAGACGCGCGTTCACCATTCTATTTACGACGCTCCCGGAGATGCTTCTTAAAATGTTCAAACTTT
>NW_021850424.1:0-220 GCF_003651465.1 Formica exsecta
AAAATCAAATTGATGTTTACGCGATTGTTCTCTTCTTTTTTTCTTCTATTTTTTCATCTTTAATTTAATTTTTCCTTTCCATATATATATGTACGCGAACGGATTATTCTTCCTTAGTGGGATAGGCCTACTGGGGAAACCACTTAAAAAAACGCATTAACAATAGTACCTCATAGGTGATGTGGAAATCTATTGTCTCGCAATTATAATTATATTATAA
>NW_021850425.1:0-2777 GCF_003651465.1 Formica exsecta
TATACCGCTCGCGAATAAAAAGATACCGGGTTTAATGAAGGATGATAATAATGGCGCCTTCATGACCGAATTCGTCGGGCTTAGGGCAAAAATGTACGCGTTGCGAGTAGATGGTAAGAAGGATACGAAAAAAGTAAAAGGCGTCAAGAGTAACGTCGTCGCGAGAACGATAACGTTCGACGATTACACACGGTGTTTGAACAAAGAGATTGAAATGACGCGTCAGTCCAGAGGAGATCCGAGGATTAAAATAGGATATCCTCAGGATATCCTACATGTATGTCCTGGATGCCCTTTGGACGTCCTAAGGACATCCTTGTGCTGTCTGGGTAATAGACAGGGCAGATATCCTACAGACATCCAGGGGTTATCCAATGGACATTTATAGGACATTAATACTTATTACAATACTTAAAATTTCTAAATTATATTAAATAGCCTACATAACCGAAAGTAATCATGTATGCATATTAAATTTTCATAAAATATATTTATAATAATATCTTAAAACATCCTACAAATATCCTGAACCATCCTGGACATATTCAGGATGATCCTGAGGACGTTTTGTGCTGTCTGGGCTGTGTTATTTTATTTATATTATTAAATATTACAACTATACACTATACCAGAGTGGTAAAAGCCGATAACTTTTTCTTTAGTTCGGATTTGCATTCCGACTTTATTCTGCAAGCCGAGTTAAGTATGCCCCTGCCGATAGGCAGATAGGCAGCCCAACTTACTGATGTGTATGTTGCGGAAGCATCCTGTACTTTGACCCTCGGACGTTTGTAATACATGTTGAACCGACGTAACAAGCGTTTCAGGCATGGTTTCGAAAATTTCTTCCACATACGGAGACGATCTTTCGTACAATATTTGACTCGGTTGTACATTTTTTATCGGAGTAGAAGTAACCACATTTGATAATTGTTTCATTCGCTTACGTTTTGATTGATTTGGAGTAGAAGTTATTAGCGAATCGTTCAATGATATATTTGACCTTGTTTGCTTTGTTCCAGACTCTTTTTTCAGATGCTTGTCTTCGAGCATACTTGATGGTTCGATTTTCGCTTCATTAGATTCCACATTGATTGTATTTTCTACAAGTTGTTTTAGAGGTTCGATAATTGGTTTAAAGTGCCTCTCCAATGCGACGTCTTCCTCCATTTGACCGGTTTTTAAAGAACGATATTTTTTGCGGATCAATTCGCTCGTTTTTACCATTTCTCTCGCAATCTTCTCACGATCGTCACTGTCAATCGTCGTCGTCATGTTGCGCTCGGACGAAAATTTTTAGACGTTGCTCGATTGATGTGTCGGTAGCGACTAACCACTTTACGGTATTGCAAGATCGTTAAATCCTTTTCGATATCGTCCATCAGTCTGTAAGCTGTCTTTATCAATCACTACAAATCCATATTCGTGTTGCCAACATTTCTGACAGAATGCGCGAAAATCGTCGTAAGACATGTCAGTATTTACATGATCGTTGTATGTTTCAAGTTTGTACCATCTTGTTTAAATAAAATCAGTAAATTTGCATTGTCCCGTATAAGATGCTTTGGTATCTTGGCATACGTTTGACAAAGATAGAAACAGTCGACGCTCGAGTGTCGACCCATTGCAAAGTACTCTCTTATCGTATCTTGCTTATCGCATGCCACGTCGTCAAAGATAAAAATGGAATTCGGAAGCGCCTCGCTCGGTGGAATAACGTCACTATTATTAAAGAATGTAAAATAACCAATTTCATTGATCAATAATAGGAAATTTTCCAAGTATCGATATTTCGGTTGTTGAAGTGATTTCAAGTATACGTACTCATTCTCGAAATGTACACCGTGTGGATTTTCTATCAAACTTATCAACATGTTAGTCTTACCGCAATTCGAAAGACCTCAAATGATACCGCGTATGGTAGTCGGCAGCATGTTTCCATGCTTGCGTATTTCTTTCTCGGACATTACTCGTGTTTTATCGTCAAAATTTATCACTTTGATTATCGTCGCTTGTCGCGCGAACCGCATGTTTGTTCTCGCGAATTTTAAATCATATTTTGGAAAATGAGTCATTGGGGCCTTATTTATAGAGGCGCATCGAATCGAAACCGCTCAGTCTCAAAAATGTTTCTTCTTCTATCGGTTGACAGCGATATTCTCGAGCTTACCACCGAGCAGTTACAGATTATCCCCAAGATTGTTTTACTGCGAGACTTTGGTAGCTACGTGGAACAATTGTGGGACAAGCTTCCCGAACATATAAAAGCTGACTCAGAGGTTCAACAGTATCGTCGATGCACACGACATTATAATTTGCCGTGGCAACAAACACATTTCGACGGTCCAACACCGTTAATAAAAGATTGTGGCAAATGCCAGAAAAGATTATAAGAGGTTGCGGTTTGTTAAATCGTGCTATAAACGCACTTCCTATCGAATTACATATTCCAGGCTATCAGTTTTGCGGACTGGGAACTCATTTAGAAACGCGATTGGCTAGAGGCGATCGAGGTATCAATCCATTGGATGCCGCGTGTCGCGAGCACGACATAGCTTATTCTGGAAGCAACAATCTCGGTCAACGACTCGTTGCGGATAATATACTCGCCACGAAAGCGCGAACACGTATTACCGCGAGAGATTCGACTATTGGTGAGAAAGCAGCCGCTACAGCTGTTTGGGCCGCTATGAAAGCAAAGACAAAATTTGGTATGGGGATGAAAACAAAAAAATCATCGATGAAGAAAAAGACTGCGAAAAAACGAATACTTCCTA
>NW_021850425.1:4941-12351 GCF_003651465.1 Formica exsecta
GACGAGATACGGATACCGATACAACATCATGATTTGTACACGTTACCATGTGAAAGTTTTCTATACGTCGAGGGAAAGTTGAGGGTGCGTAAAGTAGATGAAGGGGCAAGAGTGGTATTGGGCAACAATTGTGTCGCGTTTATGTTTGATGAACTTCGATATGAACTCGACGGTGTGGAGATTGATCGCAACAGAAATGTTGGAATAACTTCCACGATTAAAAACTATGTCTCTCTAACAACCGAGAAAGGTAAAATCTTGGAGAATGCTGCGTGGAATATGTCGCATAATGCTGTTGATACTTATTTCAATTTTTGCGTGCCGCTAAACATACTTTTGGGTTTTTGCGAAGATTATAAGCGAGTTGTGATTAACGCTCGTCACGAATTAATTCTGATACGTTCGTGCAACGACAACAATTGCATATTTGGAAATGTTTCGATTGAAGCTGATATCGAATTATTCAAGATACATTGGTGTATGCCTCATGTAATATTGAGCGAGGTCAATAAACTATCCTTGCTACGCGCGTTGGAAGGCGGGCGATACTTGAATATGAGTTTTCGCTCTTGGGATCTATACGAATTTCCTCTATTGCATAATACGACCAAGCATTCGTAGACCGTGAAACTCGCCTCTCAGCTGGGGAAGCCGCGATACGTGATCTTTGCGCTGCAGACTGGCAGAAAAAATGCTGTGTCAAAAGATATTACTACATTCGACGACTGCAAATTGACCAACGTTAAACTCTATCTAAACTCGGAATTTTATCCCTACGATGATTTGAATTTAGATTTCGATAAAAATAGATTCGCCCTCTTGTTCGATATGTACTCTCGTTTTCGCAAATCTTATTACGGATGTGATAATGATGATGTGCTATTAAACATTTCAAAATTTTTACATTGCGGTCCTCTTGCGGTTATCGATTGCTCGCGACAAAACGAGTTTGTCAAAAATTCCACCGTGGACGTGAGATTAGAGTTTGAGTGCAAGGAGGATATACCAGCAAATACCACCGCTTATTGTCTCATCTTGCACGATCGCGTTGTTGAATATTGCCCATTGACCAACGTAGTTCGTAAAATTACATAGATCAGCATATATCCCCTCCAATGTCAAAAATATATAAAGATTGAGATTTTGACGATCGGCGGCAGTCGTACATTGTTCTTGCAATCGTACAGTAATATTATCAGCGTGATCGCGCCAACGTTTGTGGATCTGCAAGGATTCATTATCGGGAGAAACTTTGTCGTGAAGGAAATAGCGATACTGAGAAGTGGATTTGTTCTTTCTCACTACTTTTTTGCAAGTCCCGTACCATGGCGTGCGCTTACAAAATCTGAGAATGTCAAGCTTCATGGCTAATCGGACATCACCATGGGCTTCAATGGGAGGATGGAAACGTTCCATACAGCTTCGCCAGGCGTTTGATTACGAGAGCTGTGATGGGTGCGGCGGAAGAGGAAATTGGAGCATCTCCTATCGTGTACGTTAAAGGACACGAAAAACGAGAATGGCTGGCCGATATACTTGACGATGATGCGAGAAACGACGTTATTATTGAGACCTTGGATGCGGACTATGAAGATATCACTTCGTTAAATAAGCTAGATGTTACTAATACTATGCGCTGTGAAAAACATTTAAAAAACTGCGCTTTACAAAATGTATTTAAAATATTCAATTGGTGGACAAATCATCGTAAAGATTCGCCCAAACATTTTTTAGAATAAATTATTGTTAAAATATATTTTTATTCTCTTTTATTCTTCCCTTTTCCTCTTTCTTATCCCAGTATACGAATATTAAATTTCAGTATGTGACGTTAGATAACGGCGTCAGCCACCTTGTCAGACTACAGATGTTACATTTCAGTACATGGACATAGAGTTTAAATATTTGAATGGTGTATAAATAACTGTTTTGTCGTTCAAAGCCGTTCGATAGCCGTTCAATAGTCGTTCATAGCCGTTTGATAGCCCTTCGAAAGCTGTTCAAAGCCATTCGATAGCCGCTCAAAGCCGTTCGATAACCGTTCGACAGCTGTTTAAAGCCGTTCGATAGCCGTTTGATAGCCGTTCAATTGCCGTTCGATAGTGGTTTACATATTATAATAATAATACATTCATATTTAAAAGACTTGTAGACAATTGTCCGCGGGGACGTGCTACCTTTGTTTCAATGTTTCGCCTTAATCTGGTAAGTAGTGTTCAGTGTTTTTGTGTGTGAGATTATGTGTGATATTTATTAATTAATAATATATTTCAGTTCGTGCAAATAGACGTCATCCACCGCAGATACATGCGATGGATGAGAGAAAATTTGCGTTGGGCGCACGCCAATTTGTGGGGCGATACGCGAGAGGCCCGGGAGTGGGCGATCGTTCACCCCAGCATATACGAGGACATTTTCTACTTGCGGCCTCTTTTTGGGCTTGAGCCGTATGAAGAAGAGGAGAATTGGGAGCCGGAGGAAGAGGCGTGGGAACGCGAGAGACTTCGGAACTCTTTGATGTTAGTCATCTCGCTTGCTCCTCATTCGTTCTCGCTTTCGGCGACTCTCCAGCATCGGGATTTTTTCTTATCTGCAACATATAAACATCTTATAAAATATAAACTAAAATTTTCCTTTTGTATTTTATCTGTTTGCAAATATTTGTAATCAAATAATGAGATTTTTGCGATTAAAATGATACCAAACATGATATAAATAGGATATTTTTTGATTAAATAAATAATCAAAATTTTACTTACATATTTAATTAAAAATTATCCTATTTATGTCGTGTTTCGTGTCATTTTAATCGCAAACATCTAATTAATTCATTAAAATTATTTCGACGCTAATACATGTGTAATAAACCGCTTTCGCGAGGCGGTGACGGATAACTCGGTCGGGATCCGGGGCTCGTGAAAGGGTATCGAGAGACGAACGATAGTGATGTTAGGTAAAATATAATTTATTGCGTGTTGTGGTGTATATGTACAGCGTGTGTGTTGATTGGATCTTATATTTCCGTGATACGTGCACGGCGAAAAGGGGCACGTCAAAAATGATGCCGGGCTCTACTTGTACGCGGATCGGTGGCGGCGGTAACGGGCCGGTCGGCATCAGGAGGCGAGTCGGCTGGTCTTCGCCGGTCTCGTTCTCGGTTTCCCGCGATCTCTTGCGGGCCGGGTTGCTCGCTGGTCGGCGCGAGCGGACTGGCGGCGGTGGTGGAGCCTGCATCAGCTGCTCCATTTTCAGCTGATTAGTCCGATCTGAACGCTGGATCAGCGTTCCTATTTTCGGCGGCCGGCTCGGTAGTCGGGCGGCTGGGCCGGTCGACGGACGGTCGGTCGTCAGCGGCTTCTCATTGCCGGTTCGGCTGGTGTTCGGCGTCGGCGGTTGGTACTGGAATCCTGGGTCGTCCAGGAGCTCGTCGATGGCAGCTAGGATGCTTTCGTGATCGCATATCTTTGCTATCTGTCCCGTTAAGGCTAAAGTTCGGCTGTTTATTCTTCCCCATCGGTAGTGGGGGTATCATCATCCTCGTCCTCAGGGTTGTTATTGTCGCCGTTTTGTTTGATCTTTGCGACTTTGAGATCCTGAATGTGTACATGTTTGTACCACTTTCCCCGCTTGCTCCTCAGGTCTACGGTTACCGGCGAGATAATTTGGCGAACTTCGAGCGGCCTGATATATTTTGGCGCGAGTTTTGCGTTGAAATTGTCGGCTTTCTTTGACAGCGGGTGGTCTTTCTTCCACACCCATTCGCCGATGTGCGGTCGCCACTCTCGTCGCCGGAGGTTGTAATACTGCTCTTGCCGCTGGAAAGCTCTTGCAAGTTGGATCCGGACGATTTTATAGGCGTCGTCCAGCCGTTCTCGCGTCGTGTCCGGGGTCGTTCTCTCGGTTGCTGGTGCGGTGCGGTGCGGCGGTACGAGCTCTCGCCCGTGATTTACGTATGCCGGCGTATATCCGGTGGCGTCATGTACGGCCGCATTGAATGCAAATTGAAATGCGGACAGGTGTTCGTCCCAGTCTCGATGGTCTTTGTCGACGAATTCGCCGATCATCGTCTTGATCGTCCTGTTGGTCTTTCCACCGGGTTGCAGTGCGGTGCATAGGCGGGTGCGGTCTTATGCTGGATATTGAACGCGCGCAGTCGTTCGGTAAATTCCTTGGAGGTAAACTGCGTGCCGTTATCCGACAGGATTGATTCTGGTCGGCCGTGTCGGAGGATGACTCTCTCGATGGCCTTCGTGATGGTTTTGGCGGTGGCTTGGCGGAGCGGTGTTAATTCCACCCATTTTGAAAAACGATCTTGCATCACGTAGAGCCATGTGTGGCCCTGTTGTGAGCGCGGCAAGGGCCCTACGAGATCGGTAGTGACTTGCTCCCAGGGGCGCTGAACGTCGGTCGCGTGGAGCTTTCCGGCCGGTTGTTGCTGGGCCACCTTGTGCTTCTGGCAGGTCTCGCATGTGCGCACATATCCGGCGATCGCACGGAACATCTCTGGCCAATAATAATGCTCGGCGATGCGAGCGATTGTTTTCGCTATCCCCAGGTGTCCGGCTGTTGGTGCGTCGTGATAATTCCTCAGCACCGTGTGGCGTTGATCCTCCGGCACACACTCCTTCCATTGTTCCTCTGCGGCGTTCTCCTTGAAGTTCAGGCTGTGCAGGATATGGCGGAACAATTTCTCTTCGCTGATTCCGTAGTCCGGTCGGCTGGCTGGCTCGCGCTCGACCTCCGTGAGGATTCGTTGGTACCAGCGGCACCGGCGTGCGGTCGCGGCGCACAGCTCAGGTTGTCGCGATAGGGCGTCCGCCACTCGGTTGAGCGTGCCCTTGCGGTACTTGACCTCGAGGTCATATTGCTGGAGCTCAAACAGCCACCGAGCGAGTCGCCCGGTGGGAGCCTCCAGACGCTGTAGCCATTTTAACGACTGGTGGTCGGTTAATACGGTGAAGGAATACCCCTCGAGGTAGCCCTTTATTCGCCGAATGCCCCATACAACCGCGAGGCATTCTAGCTCGGTGGCGCTATAATTACGCTCGGCGCTGTTCAGTGTCCGGCTCGCATACGCTATTACGCGCTCCCCTTCCTCGAAGTACTGTGTCAAAATGGCTCCGACGCCGTTAGTGCTGGCGTCCGTTTGCAGCACAAATCGGCGCGTGAAATCCGGGCAGGCGAAAACGGGGGCCGAAATAAAATAAAATAATAAAAAATAAAATAAGTTTTAACTCGCGAAACGCTTTCTCCTCGTCGGAGCCCCATGTCCACCAGGCGCGCTTCTTTGTTAGTTGGGTAAGCGGTGCGGCAACGGTCGAAAAATTCGCGATGAAACGCCGGTACCAGGACGCCATCCCCAGGAATTGTCGGACTTGTTTCACGTTTTTCGGCTCGGACCAGTTGGCGACGGCGCTGACTTTGTCGGGGTCCGTTCGTATCCCCTCGCGATCAACCACGTGCCCTAGGTATTTTAGTCGGTCGACGCAGAATCTGCACTTCTCCGGGTTGAGGCGCAAGCTCGCCCCGCGAAGTCGGCGGAAGACTTCGGTTAGTAACTTCAAATGTTCCTCGAACGTTTTGCTGATTACGATGATATCGTCTAAGTAGACAAATACGTTCGGCTCGAGGGCGGGGCCGATGATGGTGTCCAACAGTCGCTGGAAGATGGCCGGTGCGGAGTGTAGGCCAAACGGCATGACCGTGAATTGATATAGGCCTCTTCCGTGTATTGTAAAGGCGGTGACCGGCCGGCTGGCGGGTTTGAGCGGTACTTGCCAGTACCCGTTTTTCAGGTCGAGCGTTGTCAGATATCGTGCGCCCCGTAGTTTCTCTAACGTCGCCGTCACTTGCGGTAAGGAGTACGCATCCTTCTCTGTGGCGTCATTTACCTTGCGGAAATCTATGCAAAATCGGTACTTTCCGTCTTTCTTCTTCACTAAGACTACGGGTGAACTCCAGGCGCTCTTGGACGGTTCGATGACGCCTTTCGAGGAAATCAAACGGATCGCGCCCGTCGAAATGACAGCCCCATTTGCGCATTTGGCACAGTACTTCGGAGCTATCGGGGGGCGCGGGGTGCGCGGTGTTGGTCGGTGGCATGGTGCGCGGCGGTGTCTGGGCCGCGGTCGTGGGCTCGTCGCCGTGCGCCCCGAATTCGTCGGGATGCGCCTCGACATACCCGGACATCCGCCGTCGGATATCGTCGAGTGTACCGGACGTGTCCACGCCCCGGCCGACGGCCACTTCGATCAGTTGCGCTTTGGGTAGGTTGTAAATCCATCCTTTCATTTCCGCACTTTTACGACGCTTCGTCTCGCGTAGATAGGGTTCGTGTCTCGATACGGTCAGGTAGAAACGGACCCTGTTCGGGCGCCAATGTAATAAACCGCTTTCACGAGGCGGTGACGGATAACTCGGTCGGGATCCGGGGCTCGTGAAAGGGTATCGAGAGACGAACGAAAGTGATGTTAGGTAAAATATAATTTATTGCGTGTTGTGGTGTATATGTACAGCGTGTGTGTTTATGTGCGTGAGTGTGTATAGGTGTGCGAGTGTATTGGTGTGCGTGCGAGACGAGTGACGATTGAGTGAGCGCGCAAATGTATAACAATAATTAGTTGGGCGCAGAGTATCGAATGTAAGATCGTTATGTATGAGCGAATGATACAAGCGTGTGAGTGCGTGTCGGTATATCGCTGTGTGCGTGAAGCGGTCGCCTGTACGGCGATACGGCGGTGTGCGATGTATAAATGATTATAATTGATTGAATATAGATATAATGTAAATGCGTGTACGATGCTGGATGTACGGCGGTACGGTCGTATCGGGCGCGGTGCATCCAATACAACTCATGGATGCGTGGCGCGGTTCGAGTTTTCGGCGGATCGATCGAATATTGATTATGGCTCGCGGACCGCGATTTCGGCAGATGACGTTAGCTATCGGGCGGTAATTTTGGTCGGCCCGGTGGGCGGTCCTTCGACGCGTCGGTATTGATCGCGTATGTCGATGGGTGTCGCGGTAGGGATGTGGATCATCCCCCGGCGCGGGACTTAGCGCGCTGTATCAATGGCGAGTCCGGATGTCGTAATAGCGGTCGGGCCGTATTAGCTAAGCGCGTGTAGTGCGTTCGGTAGTAATTCGGGATGGTCTTTCCCCGTGTAATTCGGGAGTGCAACGGTTGATGAGAACACCCGTCGATGGCAGGGAACTCCCCACCACTAGAAGATCGCCGTTGCACGCAGGTGGTCGGATTTATGCGAGGTGTCGAGCACTCTCGACGGGGACGAGTACGCCCGTTCCCGTTTGCCTCGTTTTAATCGGAATCGGAAGGATCGCTCTCGGAGATGCCGCAATCTAATGACAATGCGTGTTTCGCGTGGTCTGTGGTCGCCGCTCTACATCCAG